>NC_088870.1:11628283-11825783 GCF_032884065.1 Artemia franciscana | reverse complement strand
ATCTCCAAAAAGGACTCATTCGATTGGAAATTTAGACGAATAGTGCCCTTTTTAAGAGTCAAAAGTCATAGAAAGGTTAACCCCTCCCTCCATGTCCATCACATCCCCAAACATCCCCGATCAAAATTGTGAGATAGCTGTTTCGTTCAACGTAGTTGAAAAGTTTAGAGATTATGTCTTTGAGGATACTATCCCCCCTCACAGCCCTCAAGGCAAGGGTTTTAAGTTGTGTCCTGGGGGCATATAAGGTTTTTGTAGAAAGTGTTGTTGTAGTAAATTCAAAAAGGGCTCATTCAATTGAACATTGAGAGGGATAGTGCCCTTTTTAACCGTCAAAAGTGATCGGAGGGCAAATACCCCTCCCCTACGCCCATCATTGCTCCAAACACTTCTGATTAAAATTTTGGTATAGCCATTTCATTCAACGTAGTTGAAAGGTCCTGAAATTATTTCTTTGAGGATGACAACTCCCCCCTCCAGTCCTCAGGGCGAGGGCTATAGGTTATGCCCGTGGGAGCATATAAGGTTCCTTATAGAAAACGTTGTCATTGAAATTCCAAAAAAGGCTTATTCGAATGGAAATTTAGAGTAATAGTACCTTTTTCAATAGTCAAAAGTAATAGGAAGACAAACCCCCTCCTTCCATGCTTATCATTTCCCCAAACAAACCTGATCAAAATTTTAAGATAGTGGTTTTTTTCAACGTAGTTGAAGTCTCTGAAAATTATGTCTTTGAGGATAACAACCCCCTCTCGCCCCTCCCCCCAGAGCCCTCAGGGCAAGGGCTGTAAGTTATGCCCTGGTGGCACTTAAGGTTTTTCTTAGAATGTATTGTCGTAGTAAATTTCAATATGGTTCATTCGATTGAACATCGAGAGGGCAAGTGCCCTTTTTAACAGTCGAAAGTGATCGGAGGGCAAATACACCTTCCCTTAGCCCATCATTTCCCCAAACACTTCCGATCAAAGTTTTGATATTGCCATTTTATTCAAAGTAGTTGAAAGGTCTTGAAATTATGTCTTCGAGAACGACACCCCCCCCACCCACAGCCCTTGGGGCAAGGTCTGTGAGTTATTCCCTGGGGTCATATAAGGTTTTCCGATCAAAATTTTGATATTACCATTTTATTCCTGAATTTATGTCTTTAAGAATGACAACTCCCCATAGCCCTCGGGGGAAGGGCTGTGAGTTATGCCTTGGGGTCATAATCCAATTGAATAAGCCCATTTCAAAGTTTCTACGACAAGGCCTTCGATACGAAGTGCCTTGGTCTAAGAGCAAAAAAATTGTATAAATAAGACATTGTGCCCTCATCGCTCTTTACTTCAGCAGCGCTATTGCGCTGCCTATGAAAGAATATCCAGGAACTCTGAACAAATCTGCATTATTGTGACGGAAATGATCAGCGTATTTGGGGGTACATTTCCAGACGAGGGTTACACTAAATATCGTTTTTGTGTCTATAATTACCTTCACAAGCGAAATTTGTTCTCCTATTACTGCATGATGCAACTGATAACAGTAGAGAAAGAGAGTGGGTGGGTACAGCTTAATTGTGGAAACAAAATTTGTAAATTGTGGGGAAAATATACACATTTTGATTAAATTCACTTTATCCTACTTGCAGCAGACATTTCGTACATCACGTTGATGCATAGGTAAATGTCACACAAGTAGCGCTGGTATTACGCGAAATACAACTAATAACAGCAATAATCCTGCGCGCATTTATGTCAAATCTTTTCTCAGAGCCGGTTAAAAGAAATATTTAGAAAAATGAAAATAGCAAGAAGTCAGCATGCTATTGTACAAAGCGGTAGTTCTATATTTATGGGTTGTTTTGTGAATCCGGGACGTAAGGAATAGTACGTTATCAACGCTTATTAGGCATTCCAATGACAAATAGCCCCCCCCCTTCTCACTCCACTTTATCTTATATTTTTAGTGTTTATTTTGCAATTGCGAACTTTGTAATTCTTGCTAGCTAGACTTTTGTTAAAATTTGTTTTCCCTGTTTTAACTTTACGAGTTTTTATCGTTTGACTTTTTATTGATTGTAATTTTATGAGTTTTATTGACACTAAAGTGCGAATTCGGCCCTTTTAGGCTTGTGATAGCCACTTTGTTGAAATAAATATTATCTTATCTTAAATAAGAGAGTCGGAGTTTCAATTGAGTACTGGAAATAAAAATTGAAACAATTAAATGATTCCTAGAGCGGATCCCCTTCTGCCAAATTCCATGACCAAACTACAACCGGTTTGACCTCTCTAGCTGTAATACGAATATCATTGTAAAATTGCTCCAAATCGTCTTATTTTCTTTTTCAATAATATTTTTTTCTTTCAGGAAATTATATTATATGCATAACCTACCTTATTCTACCTTATTCTACCTTATTCTTCAATTATTCCATTTCTGTCCTATTTGCGGATGTAGAGGATGTATTTACTTCTAATTTTGAAAGTTTTAAAACAAGAGAATCTAATCTTGAACTGATAGATTTCACGAGGTAAAAGCTCCTAATATATCACGGTAAAAATTGACCTGAGCAAGTGTGGCGAAACAAGAAGCATATAATGTTTTTCAATTTTGCCACAAATTAGGCTCACGTTTTTACTTGATGATAAGTTTTTAAGGGCAGTATATTTGGAAAAATATTACTGTGGAGCATATTGTGAAGTGACCCCCTATTTTTTTCGTTTTATGTCTATGTTGAAAACGAGCAATGATTAGTTAAAAAAAAGAGTCTACCGAAAGTAAAGATCAAATTTGGCACTTAAAACGAGCAACAGGTTTAAAAGCTACTTAATAAATTAAAGTTTTTTAATATATTCCATACCCCTTGACTATATCCCATGCCCCTTGACTATCCGGATATGGATTCTTCTTGCCCTCCAAATATAAATACTGGAAATTCGTTCTTGAGAGGAACAATGGAGTGTTGGTGACTGAACCATCAGACTCTTTTTATCCTCAGTTTCAGGAATATGCACTCGGTTCAGCTGATGCAAAAGCTTTGGTATAGGTTCTGTTCTTTTTTTGGTATACTATTTACGTTCATTGAAACGACTGGCGCTAAATGAGGGAGTGAAATTGCTTCAGTTAACCCTTTCAGACCTGAACCAAGAAGGAGTTGCGTAAAAATTCTGAAAATAGCAGAGAGTGATCCTGGAGGTTCAACTAGAACAGGTTTATTTTTTTTAAATTTTTATTTCATTCCATATCCAAAATGTGAATGGTTACCATATGGTCACGTCAGGTATATACAGATACTATTTTAGGTGAAAATTTGTGAAACAGTTGCGATCTGAGTTCAAACACAGTCGAACTTTGCACTTCGAACACATGATTCGACTGGTTCCACCCCTAACGCACTTCTCATAGCGACACCTTCCCTTTTCAGTCGTATCCGGAAAATGCGAGGTCTGGTCAAACCTCTCTGATTCCGAAGGCATCCCGTCTCGCGAGGTAGTCGTATTGCGCATGGTCACTGATAAGGATGGTCTTCCAACTCGAGGACTTTGAGATACGCCAGTAAGAACCAACCCACGAGCAATGTCCATTTTGAAGTACAGCAGAGACATGTGCTGAACATTGATCTGCTTACACTGTCGGCGGTGTATCAGCCAGGCGTTGTTCACAGCCATGTCAAAGAAGTAGTACACAATCCTCATATACCATTTCTTAGAGCGAATGTCAGTCCTGTAAAGTTCCAGGAACATGTCAGCAAGATCTACGCCCCCCATTGATTTGTTGTAGTCACGGACGATTCGGGGGCGATCAACTTCGACGTATTTCCGTGTTGTGCCATCCCATCTCTGACACTTATCAATTGGGGTGACTGCACAGTATGAAGAAGCCAAATGGACTGGTTTGTTGTCATACCATTTCACTACCGATACTTCTGAATGTCTTTCAAAACGGAAGTCCACCGACCCTCGTCCTTTCTTCTTCATGCTGGCGTCGGTATCTAGAACAGCGCCCCTCATTCTGTTGCTGCGTATCCTACCACATGACTCGATGCCATATTCAACCCGGAGCTTGTGAATGAGATCGATGCCAGTATAGAAGTTATCAAAGAACAACTTGAAGTTCATGAACCTTGGCAGATTTTCTACAAGCCGAAGGACAACGTCAGTACCTTGGCCAAGTTCAGAAATTTCAACAGCTCCTTTTCCTGTATATATCTCTATGTCATACACTATTCCGCTGATGCCGGCTCTCGTGAAAACCTTTACACCCCACGAGTGGGGCTTGTCCTTCAAGTACTGTCGAAATCCAATTGTTCCTTTGAATGGGATCATCTGTTCGTCAATACTTTGGATCTCTTCAGGGTCTATTTTTTTCAGATTCTCCCTGAATGCGTCGTATAGTCTTCTGATCTTGAACAGTTTATCTGGACCAACCTCCCCTTTCGGTATCATTAAGGTGTCATCGCAAATGTGGAAAAAAGACCTCAAGCTGATGAACCTATCTCTGCTCATGGTATCAGCCACCGGGGAATATCGTATTCCATTCTCCCAGTACATTCTAATAGCCGGAAGTTTGAGAATGCTCATAAGCATTTGAACTCCAAGAAATCTGCGCAGCTCTTCAAGGGAAAGTTTCAGAGCAAGATTCTTCTTTCTCATGGCATTCAGATTCGTTTGGTCCACAATGTTTGAAAGAATGTCTTCTGTGATAAACATTCGGAAGAGATCAAGGGGCGTTTGTACCTCGTCATAGTGTGGCATAGAACCCTTCCATGTAATATTTCGAGGTTCGGGCTCCGTTTTTATCCACTTGTATTGCTTTGCCTCCTTCGCTACCTTCTTTTTTGCTACTGGTTTTGCCGTGACCTGAGGAGCATCAGTTGGAGTTACTAGACCGGCCACTGCTTGGGAAGGAGCATTTTTTTGAGCTCTTGTAAGGACAAAGGGTTCAGCAGGTGCAGTAACTGTTGCTGACTGTATTGCAGAAGAAGCTGACACTGGTGCTGATGATGTGCTTGAAGAACTGTTTGACGCTGTTGTATCATTCAAGCCCGGGAGAGGCAAATCGAATTGATCCGTGTCATCGCCATTGTCTAACTCGAACCTGCCAAGCATTGCTAAAGGGATGTCATCTGTGTGGTCGATATCCTCTTCATCTCTTCCGTCTTCATTGCCATAACAGTTGAGAGAACGTAAAGGCTGAAATTCTTGATCTGAATTGCCTGGAGCCCAGTTTGGGTCGTCGTCGTCGGAAGAGATATCGAGATCTGAATCACAATCAGGTATGAATAAAAGCCTTGCTGCTTCTTCTGCAGTCATTTTCTTGGTAACTCTTCTACTGCTTTCCTTGATCACGTCTCTCATCCAAGGGCTTGGGACCATGACCTCTCATGGAGTCAGAGCTCGTGCTTGGATCAGCTGAAAAGAAATTCAAGGCAAGTACATCACTTAATAATAACAATAATAATAGTATATTGCAATAAAATAGGCCATTGGCCTCAACACTTGCCTGAGGCATCCCACAAAATAGGTTTTTTACCCTTGTTTCAGTAAAAAGGAGGAACAGAAAGAAAATGTGCCTATTCCCGATCATAAAAAGGACTTGCTGCCTCGTTTGCTGTACAAATCTGCCTAGGTATGGTTTGGCACTGAATGCCTGACGTGACCATTTGGTAACCGATCGTTAGAAACCTTGTTTGCGGCTAAACTACTGCTCAGAATTAGACTAGTGATATCTCATTCGAAAGAACGCATTCTTAGCTACAAAATAAGATCATAATCAGGCTCTGAACTTACCAGAAACGTCAAGGTCATCGAGGTCGAAATCTGCACCTTTCCTCTTTTTCGACATTTTATATTTTGTCTTAACTTGGACGCTCGCTCGACCGCTCAGGTAAAGCCTTGAGGGACAATAAATTCAAACGCGACAGAGTCAAGCAAGCGCTATCTAGTGGAAAAGAAATCACGGTTGTGACTTTGTCGAGTCGAGAGAAAAAAAATAGGAGGCGAGCGGTATCCGTATGGTGACCACAGGCATGAAAGGGTTAAGTAAGAAGTAAGGCTATTGGTTGGCTTGGAGTGGAATCATGGGCTAAGCAGGGTTGCATCCTATCCCGTTTATATGGATATATTTTAATGAGCTATGCCCAGTAGCGTGGATTCATGAAAAAATTGTGGCTCACGCTTCTTGGCGTTGAAGTCCGTTGATAATAGCAGTAATAGTTTTAGTACTGCAACTGCAGTGTCCTAAGTGAATCCCCAAGGCCCATATTCCCTACATCTCTTCCAACCCTTAAAGTCTCGAGATATTTAAAACAAATCAACATACCTTTTAACTCTCAGTTCATGTTAACATTCAGATGGGGCCCAAAAGCACTATTATTCAGCAGAAATGGGGAGCTCAAATTACCTTTATTTGGGACACATAGGATCAATACCATGGGGAGATCCTCCTGATATACATTTTTCTATTGATCCTCTCTTCGGGAACTGTTCCCGAAAATGATATCATTTTTCTACAATCCTTAAACAGGCTTATGCCAGCTTTGCCTCTCACTTAGACTACCTGTCTTGGCTTTTTCTGCCATTAGCTATGTCTTAATGGGAACTTGATTTTGATTCAATTACAATCAATGACTTTAATTGATTTTTGTTTGGGAACTGTTCAGGAGCTGTTACAGCTTAGCAAACGGTTTTGGTCATCATCTCAGAACCAATGTCATATGGCACAACAGCCCATCATTCCCAGCAGAATGGAGCAACAAGTTGGTAGCGATGATGGGCATGATCACGCTTTACACAGTCTTTTAGTTGTTTCAAGGAGAGAACTGAAAACCTGACGTCTTCGCAGGATTACTCTTCCTAAAAGGGGACCAGCAATGACAAACAAATCTTATTTGATAAGATGAATAAGAAGTGAAAAAATTCGGAGAAAAGGATTTTGGGAGGAGTCAGCTCCTTAGTCTAACCCTCACCCGTACGTCACAGTTACTATTTACATTTTCAGGAGAAAGATGTTTGTATTCCAAGTGAGTTAATTGCATTTTTCAAAAGTTTTCTGTTTTCACTTGACAATTGTCCTCAATGTTTTCAAAAAAAATTAATGTTATTTGGTTCACTAAAACTACAGCTGGGTAAAGAATGGTCATTCAATCCATTTACCAGGAAAGTTCTCATATTTCTTATTTGAAAATTGGTTTGAGAATTTATTTCAAGCAAATACCTTAAACAATGGATTAAGTCCAAGTTACTTAGCTTTGGAAATTATTTTGCCAATTCATTACTTAGTCTTTAATAAGATTTTCGCAAAATTTTGTTTTTCAGTAAATTTCAGTTATCAAAAATTGGCGAAGAACAAAAACTAAAAAGTTAAAACGTTCTGATGCATCAGATGTATAAGAGTAAGAAAAGCTTTTATTTTTTCTTTTGATTTTGCTTTGATTTATTATTCTATGCGTTTGCGAGGAAATTTATCATTTGATTATCTGACACTTGTTTGAGAATTAATCTCGCGCGAAATTTTAGCCAAAAGAAAGGGATTCAGTCAAAGACTCTTAGCTTTGGAAATCGATGTTGGAATCCACAAAAAATAGAATAAAATCTCATATAATTACAAACATCTCAATCCCTTCCTGGATGCCGAGAACTACAAAATTTACAATAAATAAAAGTTCAAATAGGGATAAAACCTTATAATAGATAGTGATAAATATAAAAAAATACTAGATATTTCGGTCACAGATGCAGTTACTGTCATCAGCAGTAATACAGTATTGCTACTGATGACGGCCACTGCATATGTGACTGAAATATCCGGTATTTTCGGTAATTTATCACTGTCTATTAAAAGGATTTATCCCTATTTGAACTTTTTATTTAACGTCATGGAAAGGCAGTGTAGTCATCGAAATTACCTACACAATTTTTAAACATTAATACTTAAAGTGGTCGTCACTACTACTTTCAGACGCGATCTTATCTCTCATCAATCAATAAGATTAACAAATACTCCTCAGCCCCTAGCCTCAATGGAAACTACCCCATCATAAAAAAATGAAGGAAAAATAAAAATAAACCGATAATAACAAACAAATCAATGCTCAATGGGTTTATTGAAAAAAAAATGTCACATTAAAAAAAAGTTCCATCCATTCCTGGATACTGAGAACCACAATGTTTATATTTTTAAACATAAATACTTAGATTGGTCATCACTCCTATTCTGCAACACGATTTCACTTCTCATCAATCAATAAACAGCAACATACTCTCCTGCTCCTAGTTCTATGGGAAACCAACCCATTATATAAAAATGGTGGGAAAATAAAAACAAAGAGTAAAAAAAGACAATAAGTTCGTCCTTCGTAAGATATACTTTTAATTATGTTTATGAAATCTAATTCCAGTTTGTACAAATTGGAAAAGAATAAAAACTAAAAAGTTAGAAAGCTCCTAAGCATTAGATGTGTAAAGAGAAGAAAACCTTGTATTTTTTAGGATATGATGGTGAAACTATGAAAGCAGTTTTAAAGGTTGTTAAGCCCTATAAATTTGAGAAAAAAAGCTCAACGGCCATGATGGGAAGCTTATTTATTTTGCTAAACATACTGTTTTTTGTCTCTTCCAAATTTGGGATTGGTTTCAGCATGCATTGGAAATATTTACATATTCTCACAGTCATAGGTTTTAATGCTACGATCTTGGCAAGCATTTTAGTTTTTTATCTCTTTTGTTCCAGCTTATTAGTGGCAAATTTATGCTACCACAAGAATTAATTACCGGCTTAGATTCAGGTCTTACCACGCCTTACATTAAAATTCATTTCCATCTCGATTTATGTAATTATTCCTTAGTTATCAACGTATCTTCTATAAATGTCTCAATTTCATCAAAATAGTTTATTCAACTTCGTTGGATGTGTAGGTTCTCATGTCTATGCTGCGTATGTTGCATAGGCCTATGATATATAGGCCTCTCAATTTTTTGTTGCCATGCCTAGAAAACTATCCATAAGATTCCCACCCAATCCCCAACCATTCTTTAATGTATAATTTTTAAAATGATGGATAAGCCTAAGCTTGCTGTTAATCATTTAAAAAAAGATTACTTATCCTCTATGTTAACTTTTGAAACACACGAACAGTTTTCAAATAGTCAAAAAAACAGGTTAGCATAATCAAACAGTGAAGAGCATTTTCCAAAAAGTCAAAATACACCTATACCATTTTCTATTTTTGCTTCGGAATTCTGCCCCTCCCCCTTTGAGGCAGGTGCTTCAACGTGGGAATAAACAACCTACGTCATAGTGCGACGCCCTGTGTGCCTCCAGAGGCATTGTTGAAACTAAGGTCTACGGTCACTGCTTGCTTTTAAATAGAGAAACAATTTTTTAATGTATATTTCTGCCACTTTTAAAACCATTTCTATTAAACTAAATAAATTAAAAACGCAAGTTTTTTTTATCTGAGAGTAAGAAGCGACAATAAAACTTAAAACGAGCATAAATTATTCCGAATATTAGAGGGGCCGTCCCCTTCTCAACGTCCCGCTCTTTACGCTAAAACTTTTTATTTAAAAAAAATAGAGTTTTGACAAAAAATCGCACTTTAGCGTAAAGGTTGGGGTATTGAAGAGGCGACAGCCCCTTTCATATACGGAATAATTTCTGTTCGCTTCAAGTTTTAATGTCGCTCCTTACTTTTAGTAAAAAAAAAGTTTTTTTTATTTAGTTTCTGAACGTTTTTCAACTAATATAGGTTCAAATTTGGCTCACTGTACATTTTTACATAGTGTGCAACAAAATTTGCATATTAACTTCGGCAAAATTTCTTCCCCCCCCCCCCCCTCCGTGTAAATTTCATCTGGGAAATTCACCGATTTTAGGCTCTGTAATATTAGTTACGGTCATAAAAAAACTAACAAAATAATATTTCTAAGAGCTGAAATCATAAATAAGCTACATGAAATTGTTTTTCTTTGCCGTAAAACAGTAAAAAACAAAACAGATATTGATATGTCGTTGTTGTTGTTGTTAATAATAATAAACAGCTTTTGAAATAATCGCAGGCCTATTAAACAGTTTCAGGGAATGTCGCTACTGCAAATTCTACATCCATTGTCCCACTTTATAAATCAAAGAAAATGATTAGTTAGCAATTTCATTAAGTAGCGTAAGGAGCATGGTATTGAAAAGGGGATAACCCCCTTCATATACGTAATATTATTTGTCCATCTGAAGTTTTGATGCTGCTCCTCACTTTCAGTTGAAGAAACCTATCTATTAATTTAATTTCTGATCTTCTTTAAACAAAGCCGGGAAAACCGACTTTCCCCTCCATTTAAAATTCCTCCCATTCACGTTCATGTACAGTTGTTGCCAAATAAAATACCCCGGTCCCCCACCAGGAAAAGTCTCCGCGATAAGTTCCATTTTAGCTGAAAATTACACCCGGAAAATTTCTTGTGGACAATTACGGCTAAAATTTTTTCTTAGCCCACTTTCATTTGAAAAAAGATTTTCATTTCTTATTGTTATTAAAATCATGCCGAGATTTCTCCTCTATCGAAAATTGTTCCCACAAATACCCCCCACCCCAGGTAGAAAGGTGCTCTCGTAGAAAATACCCTCTGGAGAATTTATCATGTGGAAAATTCCCCCATGGAGAATTTCTCCCGTGAAAAATTCTCCCATGTACAGAAGGAGAATCTAGACAATTACAACCCGAGTAAATATTTCCCCGGATAACTCCTATTAGTATCCCCCATATAAAATTGAGTTGGCAAAGAGAAAGTAAGACAAATAAAAAAAAAATTGTATAAGAGTCCTGGTAAATTTCCCCAATACATAATTTAAATTTTGGAAAGTTCACTCCCCGAGAACTTCCCTTCACATGGAAAATTGTCCCCGTAGAAAATTCCTCTTGCAGAAACTTCACCCCTTCTACAAAAAAATGTCTGTATACTTCCCAATAAGAAATACTGTACATAAACAATGGGCGAATTTCATGAATTACAAACCTTTCCGCAGGGGCTGTGGGAGCTATGTTATCCTCAAAGACATAGTTACTGGGCTTCCAAACTATGCTGAACAAAACTGATATCTCTGAATTCAGATCGGATAACCTTTAGAAAAAAGGTGGGTGGAAGGGGTTCCAGTTGCCCTCTAATCTTTTCAATCACTTAAAACGACCACTATAATTTTTATCTTCCATTTGAATGAGCCCTTTCTTAATATTCTAGGACTATCGGTTCTATGCGATCAATCCCGTAAAAAACAAACGAACAAACAAAATTACAAATAGACACGCATCCATGATCGTTCTTGTGACAAAATTAAATTAAAAAAAACAAGTTTTTCAACTGCAAGTAAGGAGCGACATTAAAACTTAAAACGAACAGTTCCGCATATGAAAGGGGTTGTTCCCTCCTCAACGCCTCCCTCTTTACGCTAAAGTTTGACTGTTTCTCACAACTGTAGTTTTTAAAACAACAAAAATTCTTTAACTTTTAGGGGGTGTTTCCTCCTATTTTCTATAATAAGGCAAATATTCTCAGGCTCGTAGCTTTTGATGGATAAAATTATAATATAATTTTGATGGATAATTTGATGAGACTTATATATTTAGAATCAGCGTAAAAATGTGATTCTTTTGATGTAGTTGTTGGTATCAAAATTCTATTTTTTAGAGTTTCGGTTACTATTGAGCCGGGTCGCTCCTTACTACAGTTTGTTACCACGAACTGTTTGATATACAAAATTCCACATTTCTGCAGCTGGGAGCTTGAATCTTTTGCAATAGGGATCACTTATACGCTTAATATGATGGTGTGATTTTTATTCTGATGGTGTGATTATATAGTGTGATTATGATGGTGTGATTATGATCGTAGGATTTGATGGTGGGATTCTTATACTTTCAGGAGATGTTCCTCCTCTTTTTGAAAAATCAGGCAAGTTTTCTCAGGCTTGTAACTTTTAATTGGTAACATTAAACTTAATGGTTTGTATATATTTGGAATCAAAATAATAAGCTGATTCTTTTGATATATCTATTGGTATTAGAATTATATTTTTAGAGTTTTGGCTACTGTTGAGCCGCATCGCTCTTACTTGCAGTTTGTTACCCCGAACTGTTTGATTACACTGCACAGTGGTATGCTAAAGTACGCAGCGTACAACCATAAGGGAGTATAACCCTTGAAAAATGGTATATTTCATTATAAAAAATTTTTATACCTCAAACATAATGCCTATCCCATAATTTTATTTATTTTTGTATTTTATTTCTAATTTGGGCCAGAGCTGTTCTCAGTGGCATAAAATTGCAGGAAAAAGTTTTTTTTATAAGGTTTTTTTTTTTAATTGTGTAAAAGTAAGCTTCTGTAAGGGAGCCAGTTTTGCCCCCCTCCCAGAAATTTCCTCTCCCCTTGTAGAAGATCCCCATGAAAAATTCCACCGTGAAAAAGTCCAACCGCAGAGAATTCCTCCTGGAAAATTCCCTACTGCGAAAAATTCCCCCACCCACAAAATTGAACAGCCAAAGAGAAAGTACAAAAGAGGTACTTTAAAATGTCGATCAGATGTCCTAAGGCGTAACAAAAGGGTCAGATATCGAAACAGTTTTAGGACAGCGGCTGGTTAGTCACAATCCTGGACGCTACAGTCCATACAAGACGCATTGTTAATCCAGACATTTATGCTAGATTTTACTTGGTTGATCCAAATGATTTTTCATTAGATTATGTTTGGTTATGTATCATTTAGGATCAGGTTCTATAAAGGAGGGGAGGTGGGTCTGCTGGGGGGATGCCAGGTGTCTAAATAAGCACACTTCAATATCCAAATTGTCTTATTCGTCATGAACCTTCGTATAAATATAGGAAAGGGTGTAGTGGGGATAGGAGTTAATCTGTCAATTCCCTTCATTTAAACTAAGCTGGGACAGGGGTGCTGCGGGGAGACACCTCCCTTTGTATTATACAAAATGTTTCATGTTTTTTTTTAAATGCTTCATTTAACTAAACTGATTTGCCTCATATTTCTTCAAATTATACAAAGTGATGTGTAAGCAAAAATCAATCATATGAAGGAGTGGCGAAGGGGCATGTGCCTTAAATAGTCAATTTTAATTCCCGAATGCTCTAACATTCATTGAACCTTCATATAATGTAGAATGAGTTTTGGGGAAGGAATAGGAGGGGTCAGAAATTTATATCTAATCCCTCTTGATTTCTGGGAATATTTTTGGTCTACACCTTTATTATTGGTACTAAGGGTGGGGTAAAAGTATCGCTTTCATTGCTACAATCTTATGTTTATGTAGTATAAACGTCGCATTCACGTGTCAACTGGCCCAGAGGGGGAAAAAGAGAAGCAGGACATCATGGGCCTTGCCAGGGAATGTTTGGGGTATAGGGGGGGGGGGGCGAGCAAAAAACTACCAGGAGCTTTATTTTCACCGATTTTAAATGGTAATTTTCCTCTTTTCCTACATAAAATGTTTAGATGTATTTGAACAGGCGTGTCCAATGTATTTCGAAATCAGAAAAGACTGTTGTGTAGGTCATGATGGTTTCGGCCACGTAGAAGACCCAGTCACACCCTGAAATTCCTTAGTAAAATGATTATTAAGAACATATCCAGAATAAACTACTGTTTATAAAAATTTTGATTGAATAATCAAATCTTGTCCAAATTTGACTTGCAATACAATATTTGAATTCTCAAGTAGACAATTGAAAAAGCGGGAAGTTACCAACCAATTTACAATTATTGATGCATACACTTTAACAGCAATAAATCGTGTGTTTATGGGCTGGTAGCCCACATCATATCTTGGTTAAGCCTGGGCATGATTTGAAATAATATTAAATAAAAAATAAGTTTTTTTTAACTGCAAGTAAGGAGCGACATTAAAATTTATAACGAACAGAAATTATTCCGTATATGAAAAGGGTTGTCCCCTTTCATTTTAATACATGAATATGACGTCTTATTCAATATAAATGTTTGCGGTTCAGAGAAAAAATACTGTTATTTGGGCCAGTATGATGCTGGTTGTACTCAGTGGAATGGCAAACTTCTGTTTCAAATTTGCTTATGCACCTCGGTTGTGCCTGAAAGTTTTGTGTGTGGAATAGTTACTTCGATCCTGAAAAGAGGAAAGATTCCGACTGAGTGTGCATCTTACAGGCCAATAACGGTTTCTTGCAATATAAGCAAAATTTTTGAGTATCTTCTACTCCCATCAGTTAATTCTTCGGCAGATTTTGGTGAAAATCAGATTGGGTTTTCAGCTGGGGTAGGTTGCCAGCAGGCTCATCGAGTTTTGGCTAATGTTCTTACTGAGGCTACTAAAAAGGGATTCGAGTTACATTTATGTGCTTTGGATCTCTCCAAAGCCTTTGACACTGTTGCGCATTCCCAAGCTATCTTTTCCCTTTTTAGTCACGGTATCAACATATCGGTAATTTTTCTTCTTAGATATTGCTATTCAAATTCCTTTTTGCGGATTAAAACGGTTATGAGGGTTTCAGATAGTAAAATTCCAATACGACGTGGGGTCCGGCAAGGTGCTGTCCTCTCCCCCTCTATTTTCAAACTTTGTATATCATCTGTCCTTTCCTCTATCTCACCTACTTGCATCCTTAATTCTGTAAATATTTCTTATCTTGCCTGTACGGATGATATTCTTTTGATCAGTAGGACTAAAAAAGGGCTCTCTTTGTCTGTTTCAACAGTAGCATCTAAACTTCATGCGATTGGACTTTCTCTTAATCTTTCAAAGTGTGAATATCTTTCATTTAATAGTAATATCACTACTCCTCTAATCTGTGGATCTTTTTCCATCCCGTCGGTTTCTTCATTTCGGTGCCGGGAATTAACGTTAGTAAAACTCTAAAATCCTTACGGACTCTCACTGTTGCTGATTGCAAGAAGAAAATCCAATTAAGCTACTCTAAAATTGTTGCTAACCGAGGTAGATACAATAGAAAGTCTCTTGCTAAATTAAACTCGGTTTTTACAGATCATTCGGTTTTGTTTCTTTCTGGTATTTACCCTATTTTTCATAAAAAAGATATCAGTTCAATTCGTTCTTATTATTTCCAGTTTTCCCTTTTCTATTGTATCTGCCTCCATGGTATAGGAATAGGAGCCTCAAATCTATTTATAGTTTCCCGGATATTGGGTCGAAGCTCACAGAGCTTGCTGGCAAAATACCCCAGTCTACTTATAAGTATATGGCCGCCCACGGAGGCCTTACTCGTTTGCTTTTGTCTCTTGTTTTTTCTGTTTTGTGTAGTGTTTGTTTTGTTTCTTTTATTGATACTCCGCTTTGATTTTTTGTAGCGGGTCAAAAATAAATTATTATTATTATTATAGTGGAATGGCAAAAGCGAGGATTGTCACACGTACATATACTAATATGGTTATTTGATAAAATTGCTTCTAATGAAATTGAAGATGTGATTTTCGCTGAAATACCATGTGTACGGCTAGAGAGGTCAAATATGACGTTGGAATTTACAACGGATATTTATAACTGCACTTTAGTTATGACTGAAGATTTGTGCTTATCTATGGCAAACAAACTTCTCAAGCATTTGGGAATGTCTTCACCTAATCGTACTGCTGCTATTTCTACATGTGTAGAATTGGATCATGAACAAAGTTACAACACGATTGATCTATTGTCGTATATACAAACATATATTTCTAAGTTAACGTCTGAACAAAAAGGCATTTATGATCAGATAATGCATTGTGTCGATAACCAAGTTGGAGAAATCTTCTTGGATGCGCCAGGAGGTACTGGTAAAACGTTTCTAATTAGATTGCTTCTGGCATCAAATCGATCCAAAAATGACATAGCGTTGGCCCTTACGTCGTCCGAAATAGCCGCAAAGTTGCTGCCTGGTGGGATAACTGCTCAATCCGCTTTGCAATTGCCTCTGAATATGCAGTCTACAGAAACTCCCACGTGCAGTATTTCCAAATCATCTGGGATGGGTAAAGTATTGCAGCAATGCAAACTTAAGATCGATACCTGCGGATGAAATTAATGCTTGCCTGAAAAATTCTTATTTATGGGCACACGTAAATATATTAAAATTAACTATGAATATGCGTTTCCGATTGCAAAATGATCACTCTGGTGAAACATTTTAAGATCAATTGCTGGCAATTGGAAACGGAATGTTCCCAGTTGACTCAATTTCAGGACATATACAACTGCCTTCTGAATTTTGTTATTTAGTGACGTCAAAAAATGATTTGGTTAAAAAGGTATTTCCGAATATTCTAATCAACTATAAAAATCATAAATGGCTAAGTGAGCGAGCGATTCTGGCAGCCAAGAACAAAGACGTCCACGCCGTAACTTGCCGTAAAAAAAGGAAAGCGTAATAGAGGCAACAATCTTGACACGACCTTCCGAGGGTGAGGCTGTTCTTATTCCTTGCATTCCCGTGATTCCAATGGATCTGCCTTTTCAATTTAAAAGATTGTAATTCTCAATTCGATTAGCATTTGCAATCACCATCAACAAAGCTCAAGGGCAATCATTGGAAAAATGCGGTATAGATCTTAATACGGATTGTTTTTCCCATGGACAATTATACGTTGCATGTTCTAGAGTCGGTAAACCGGACAATCTATTTATATGCACAGACAATGGGACTGCGAAGAATGTCGTATATCCACATGTTTTACGCAGTTAAAATTTAGCATCTTGCATACGTGTTGCCTTATGGGGTGGGGCTTAGGCTTGTGGCTCAGAGAGAAATTACCAAAAGAGGGTGTGTTGATGTATTACAAGAGCAACGCGAAACCTGGCTTGCGGCTGCAAGAGAAAGTAAAAAAGAACGCGTGTCGAGGAATTACCAGAGTATGTCAGAAGAATTACCAGTTGTATATCCGCAAGTTTTACGCAGTTAAAAATTAGCACCAAACGTGTTGCTGGGGCACGTTCCGGAAAAAAAAAATAAAAAATAAAGAAGAAAAATAAAATAAAAAAAGAAGAAAAAACTAAAAAAAGGTAAACAACTAAAAAAAACTAAAAAGAAAAAAAAAAAATAAAAACTAAAAAAAAGAAAAAACTAAAAAAGAAAAAAAAAGAAAATTAAAAAACAAGGGATTACAAGAATTCAAAAACATTAAAAAAGAAAACCAAAATTTTGAAGCTTATTAGATATCAGTGTTAGAAATTGGACTTGCTTTAATAATGAAATATCTTTGAAAAAACTGCAATAGAACACAAGGGACAATGAGAATCCATATATAGAAGCCTGCTGCGTGCCGTTGTGGCGCCCGGTGGCGAAGCCGCCGGGACCCAGCTAGTCTATATATATACAAATATTTTGTATGTTTTTTTTGTACCCATATGACGTCATCATAGGTATTTAAGGCTTTGTATATGACGTCATTATAAGTATATAAGGGGGCTATTCAAAGAGAAATTTTAGTATAAATCCTACAATGACAGAAGACAGTCGAGGAAGCTACTCAAAGAGTTACTGTGAGAGTTTTAGTTCCCTTTTAAGGGTCAAAAGTGATGGAGGACAGCTAGCCCCCCAAAGTGCCCTCTTTACCCTAAACACATCTGATCGAAATTATGAAATTTTGTTATTGTGTAATTGTGTAGTTTTGTAATTGTGTAGCGATTTTATTAAAAAATAGTCCAAGGAACATACAGCAATACCTCCAGTTTTAATACAGCCCTCCAGAACCCAAGGAGCAAGGGTTGTAATCTATGCCCTGGGACACATAAGGTTGTTATGGAATGGACAGTTGTCTAGGCTTCAAATGGGGCCCAGAAGATTGGGTGCTTTTTCAAGAGTCAAAAGTGATTGGAGGCAACTAGCTCTTCCATTCCATCATTTCCAAAAACAAATAAATCAATAATTTGGAGACGGCTCTTAAGGTCAGCATTTTTGAAAAGTCCGGTAATTACGCCTCTGGTGAAGTCCATCTCCCCCCAAAGCCCCCAGGACAAGGGCTATAAATTAGACAACTCGTTCATTGTTTGCATATAGTATATGTTATTGAGAAAGGTGCGCATGATTGATGTTAACTTTCTGAAACGACGAAGGGCATTCAGGTAAGCCTTTCAGGAAATGTTGAGTGTAGTGATGAACTAACTCAAATCACTTATGTACAGGTTGTCAAAAGGGCGTAACTCAGAAATGGCTGACTATATTAAGTTGGAACTTTCAGGAAATGATAATGGAGTTGATCAATTGACCAAAAATCAAATATTACACGCTACTGCTACTACTACTACCTACTATAACTGCTACCACTACTACTACCACTAAAACTACTGCTTCTGTAGCGAGGACTACCAAGGCTGAGGATGTTGAAATGAATACATGAGGAACATTGAGGGGAAAGCTGAACTAAGTCCAGACATAATATGTGCATACAGATTGCTAATATAGGAGTATCAGCAATATTTTTGGAACACCTTACCGTATCACAAAAAATTAAGTAAAGAGAAAACTGGTTTTAATTTCGACAAAGCAGTGAACAAAAAATAAAATATAAAAACAAAACTACACTTTAACTAAAAAAAATGAAAATATTCCGAATATTTCGGCCCCACGTCCAGGACCATTTCTCAACGGAAAAAAATTACAAACGACAAAAAAAAAAGAAGAAAAAGATGCTTTTTTAAAACATAACAAAAAAAACACGAAAACTAAACACACGAAAAAAATAAATAAAGTAAAAAATAAATAAATAAGAAGAACAACTCACATTATAAATAAAAATTCCAGCACTGATGGTAATAGTTTAAGACAAAACCAAAGCAAATGTTTATAACGAAACCATGGGTTCCTTTCCTCTGCAGCAATCGGTGTATAAACGAGAATCTATTAAAAGTGAAAATTATATTTACATGAACATAACAAAAGAAGGTCGCCAAACCCCAGGTCCACCACCCCTAAAGAAGTCTTACAGGTTAATTAAACAAATTTATGAATTATAAATTGAATGGATTTTTTTCATTTGCTAGTTTAGCTGCAGTCCGTTGACTTCTAACAGCATTGACCTTACTTTGACTTTCGTTTGCAAGGTTATCACTTGTTTTGGGACAATTATGTAAATCACTACTCGTTGAAGTTTTTAACTGTCTTTAATTAAAACTATTATAAATTGAGTTTATCTTGCAATCCCCTTCATCTCTATTAATACTAATACCCCCTTAGATAATATTTTTTATTTTTATAATTCCTCTGAAACTTCGTAAAAGTCCTACAGACATATCAACAATTTTTGTCTGATCAAATAAAGTATTGTGATGAGGAACATTATACACGTATTCCGCTATAGTGGATTCAATTGTTTCAGGTTTTTTATTATGTCTTAGCGAGCAATCTATGGCATTTTTGTGTTGCTGTAGCCTATTTTTTAAATTCTGCTGTGTTCTACCTACATAAAATTTACCACAAGAGCATGGAATTTTGTATACCCCCTTTTGTATATTTCTTGGAACTTTATCTTTTCCATTATTTAGCCATGAGCTTATAGTATGTCCTGATTTAAAAGCTGTTTTTATATTATGTTTTTTAATTCTCTCCTTAATTTCTGTGACAACATTGGGATATAAGACAAAGTTATCTAATTTTTTTTAGTTGACCCATTTTCTTGTAATATTACAGGATCCATTAACTTTTTTTCCTTTTTTCAATTATTTGAAAAATCATATTTTTCAATAATTGGGGGGTAGCAAAACATGATACCCCCCCCCAAAAAAAAAACCACAAACATTGGAAGTCACTGGTCGAAAATAGGAAATCTAAGATGTCTGATTAGTATTTCTGTAATCTCTATTAAAATTCCTATCCGGATATTTATAATTTCAGTTGAAGAGAGACTCCTGTTTATGGTAATATCTGTTTATTATAAGTTTGACTTGAGTGTGCATTTTAATTCCTACTCGTTTTAGCATTTACAGGGGCATATAATGCAAAACAGTTTAGGTGGATAAGAGATAAAACATATTTAAATACCCGCCCCAACACAAATATTTGAAGTCCCCTGTTAAAAATAGAAAATTCACCGTGTCTGATTAGTATTTCTGTAAATAAAAGGTAAAGAGTACGGCATTAGACTTTACAGTCCCTACCGGGGTGCTGATCTCCGTTTCTTGGCCCTTCAGCCAGGAAGTGCTATGGGGGAGGGCTGGGGGCCAACCATTCTGTGCTTTCGCACAATCTTCCTGTTTATCTTCCCCAGATTTCTCCAGGTACCCATTTAGAGCTGGGTCGACTCTGGCTGAGCTTACAGAGTCAAGCCATTGACCCCCGTCCCAAACTAAATAATTGGGTACACTAGGATTCGAACCCTCGCCCTCTCAGAAAAAGGATCCCGAATCCAGTGCACCAACCCACTCGGTTTGGTGCTGTAAATCCCTGTCAAAATAATTCTAGTTGAAGAGAGACTCCTGTTTGTGGTAATATCTGTCTATTATAAGTTTGACTTGAGTGTGCATTTTAATTCCTACTTGTTATAAGAATTACGGGGACATATAATACAAAACAGTTTAGGTGGATAAGACACAAAACATATTTAAATACCCGCTCCAACACAAATATTTGAAATCTCTTGTTAAAAATAGAAAATTCACCGTGTCTGATTAGTAGTTCTGTAAATCCCTGTCAAAATGATTTTAGTTGAAGAGAAATTTAGGCTCTTTGTTTTTTTTGCTTTGAGTTAGCTTTTATAAAAAACCTAAGCTTCAACAACCGTTTCAACGTTTAAAAACTAAGTAATTTTTCAAGCACCTTCGTTTAATATATTTTTTAAATAATTATTTTATATAATTTTTGATTATTTTATCCATTTATGATCGTTATTGAAACTGTTAAACAATTTTCAAGCCAGCTTAAATACTTTTTTTTATATAGAATTTCTTGGCAGTTTTGGTGGCAATAGTAAATTGGTAGCTACATGAAAATAGACCGAATTGGAAAAATGCCTCGATTAAACAGGTCCTTAAGAAAAAAAAAATCTGAGATGCGCTCAGACTTTGAAAGAGTATGATTGCTATTTACGTACAACTACACAAAATTATGATTGAGTACGAATTCTTGATAATAATTAAGGTATATACAGCATAATTAAGTTTAAAATTAACCTCACAGCTCTTTTGCGGTTTAGTTGTAGTCTAAAAACCTGAATTTGGGCGAGGCCATAAATTGTCAAACACTGAAGTTTTATTTTATGCATTTGGAATTATCTTGAGTTTTGCACTAATAATGTAGTAAATATCAAGGTTGCCAAACATTTAGGTGTTTTAAATTTCCTAAAATTAGGTTTTGCTTGAAGGTGTCCCTAAGGAGGTTAATTTTAAGGATTAGTAATTAGCTTTGAAACGATCCACAGAATTTCATTAAGGTATGTAATGCATGCGTGACTTGAACTACGAATCTGAAAAGGAAAAGATATAAGGATAGGAAAGGCCTGACTTCAAAAAAATAATAAAAATTAGTGGGTTGTACAAAAAAATTTGGAATAACCTGAAGTTTTGAACTAATAATGTAATAAATATCAAGGCTGCCAAACATTTAGGTGTTTAAAATTTCCTAAAATTAGGTCTTGCTTGAAGGTGTCCCTAAGGAGGTTAATTTTGATGATTAGTAATTAGCTTTGAAACGATCCAAGAAAATAGATTTAAGGATAGGAAAGGCATGTCTTCGGAAATATAATAAAAACTAGTGGGTTGTACAAAAAATGGAATAACCTGGAGTTTTGAACTAATAATGTAATAAATATCAAGGCTGCCAAGCATTTAGGTGTTTTAAATTTCCTAAAATTAGGTTTTGCTTGAAGGTGTCTTTAAGGAGGTTAATTTTAAGGATTTGTAATTAGCTTTGAAACAATCCACAAAATTTTATTAAGGCATGTAATGCATGATTTGAACTACAAATCTGAAAAGGGATAGATCTAACGGGAGGGAAGGCATGACTTTAAAAAATAATAAAAATTAGCGATTTGTACGGAAAATTTGGAATAATCTGGAGTTTTGAACTATTAATGTAATAAATATCAAGGCTGCCAAACATTTAGGTGTTTTAAATTTCCAAAAATTAGGTTTTGCTTGAAGTTGTCCCTACGGGGGCTAATTTTAAAGATTAATAATTACCTTTGAAACGATCCACAGTGGGCAGCTTCACTTACCTTGGTAGTGTTTTAGTAAAGACAGTGGGAGCAGTGAAGATGTTAAAAGTAGAATAGCCAAGGCTCTGGGTGTTTTTTCACAGTTGAATTTTTTTGGAAATATAGGATTGCAAACTAAGAATAGAATATTGGAAGGTACAGTGATGACGGTGGTCAAACATGGCTCTGAAGCATGGGTGCCCCGAAAAGCGGATGAAGATTTAAAAGATGTTTTCCAGAGAAGTTGTCTGCGGATTGGTCTGGGTACCCGGCTGACTGACCGTATCTCAAACAGTAGGCTGTAGAAAAATGTGGTACATTCCCGCTTTCTAGGGCTATAATGAAAGAAAGGTTGAGATGGCTAGGGCACGTTCTGTGGATGAAGGATGACAGATTGCCGAAGATTGTCCTTTTTGGCCAGCCGTCTGGGGCTAAAAGAAAAGCAGGTCGTCCTCGTTTGGGGTGGGAGGATGTCATAAAGAAAGATTAAAAGGAAATAAGAACTTCCTGGAAGGGTTTAAAGAGGGAGGAATTTAATAGACTGGGATGGAGGAGGAGCGTGCACAGCTGTGTTAGCCTCAGGCGGCTTGGTGGCGCGGTGAGTCGTTAGTAGTAGTTGTAGTATAATGCTTTACCTGGACAATAAATATTCGCAGGAATAGATTTAACGGAGGGAAGGCTTGACCTTAAAATATAACAAAGATTATTGAGTTGTAAGGAAAAATTGGAAAAATCTGGAGTTTTGAACTAATGATGTAGTAAATATCAAGGTTGCAAAACATTTGGGTGTTTTAAATTTGCTAAGATTATGTTTAGCTTGAAGCTGTTACTAAGAAGGTTAATTTAAAGATCAGTTATTAACTTTGAAAGCGACTCTTAGAATTTTATAAAGGTATATAATTCATGACCTAAACCAAAAACATGGACAGAAATAGCTCTGGGGTGGGGGTAATATTTCAAAAATAATAAAAAACTAGGGAGTTATACAAAAAATATAAGACTTTGTACAGCAAACTGTATAGATGGATAGATCTATAAACCATCTAATGCAACATTAAATTTAGGTAAAAATGCAGGGACAAAAAAAAATACACAAACTAAAAACAGAAAATGACGAACAGGAGACCACTACTGATTAACACTAATTTATAATCTCAAAATATGCAAAGAGGACACAGGCCAAGGCTTCGTCCACCTACAAGTCCACCTGGTTTGAGCTAATTTGTGTTTTCTTAGTTGGCGGCTTTGAAAGACATTCTAAAATAATGCAAGTTTTGATGGGGAAAAAAGCCAAACTGAAAAGTACTGAGACGTCTCAACAATTTAGAATTATTAGAAACCCTTATACAGGGTCGTATCCAGGATTGTTTTTTTTCAGGCAAGGAGGAGGGGGGGCTTACAAAAAACTTTAAAAACACATGAGTACTTCGTTATATTCATTTTTGTTAAGCTTTTACGACTTGTAAAAACATTTGGGGGGAGATTCAAACCCCCAATCCCCCGGATGCGGCCTTGCCCTTATATGATGCTTCATTTGCCCATCTGCCACCGTGTGATGACAAGAAACATCCAGAACTATTCAAATAAAATCCATCAATGTGAACCTTTCCCTACTTGATTATTTGAAAAAGAAAAACAATAGTTTGAAGCTTAGTAGATGTCTTTGTTAGAAATCGGAATTACTTTAATGACCAAATATCTTTGAAAAGACCCCAATATGAAAAGACAGCAAATTGTCTCAAACTGTCTGCAGTTGGAAGACAAGCGACGACGAGTATCCATATACAGAAAGCTGTCACCTGCCGAGTGCCAGAGTCCGGTGGGGAAGCCACCGGGCTCCCAGTACTTGATGTATATGTTCCTTAGCTGTACCCTTTTGAAAATCTGCAGGCATTTAGCGTCTTTGATTTAGTTCAACATTCCCCTTAACACCCCTAAAAGTCTCACATTAGTGAAATTAGCCTTTTTGGACACCCAGGACCAAACATGCCCCCCCCCCTATCTAATAGTAAAATATTCATAAAAACTAACGGGTAGCTTGTATAATTTGCAGCCCTTGCCCCAGTGGCTGCGGAAGGGTCAAATTATTAGCGGAGGCACGGGTATTGGACCTTTCGACTGTTTTGAACAAAACGGCTGTCTCATTATCGGGTGTCTTTGGGAGGACAGCCATCAAAGGGCTTGGGAAGAGAGTGGGTTGCCCTCCATTCACTTTTACTCTTAGAATTAGCATTAAAACTTCCGATTTCCAATCGAATGAGCCCCATCCAAAGTTTATGTGATAATTCTATTCATACAAAGTGGGCTGGTGAAAAAAACTGAAAAATAATACTAGTATATTGAAGTCATATTACTCTTTATTTAGGCAGCGTTATTGGGTGCCTTGATTATAAAAACACTACCATATAACTAGCAGAAATTTACATCAAAACAGAAAGTGGCTACGCGTCTCCCTCATTCTGTAACAAGGGATCCCATAAAATCAGGTTTGCGGGTAAATACATAATTTCCTTTTATGGTAATATTCACTCAAACTTCATGAAGAACAAAGTAAAGTAATCTTAATGAGGATATTAATACTAATATACGAGCTTGCTAGCATAGGTTCATACATTTATATGGTAGCAGGTTTATCTTGGGGTTCTTTATTACAACCCCATTAGGCTATTCTTAGCTACATTATAATGTATTTATAATTAGGTAGGAGGGTGTCAATTCTCATCATGAATAACCATTTTCGAAAACTATAGTTTCGGTTACTCTGCCCGATACAGCAGGATCGAGTAGAAACTTTCAGTGACAGTTTTGATAAGAGGGACAAACAATTTTGCGTTGAGAGGAAGGGGGGGGGTAACAACTTTCTTTTTTATTCCCTCTGTGGTTATTTTATGTCGTCCGGCAGGCTCTGTTGGCAGTTTGGACCTAATACTTATGATATTCCAGCAGTTCTAATGCTAGCACTGGCAGTTCCAAGGAATATTTACTGAACATTTATGTTGACACATTGATACTTATTGTCGAAATTGTAATTGTAACTTGGTCCAATATCATAGCATTTCCGTCAAAATACCACAAAAAATGTATAAAAATCAAAACCACAACATCGGAAACGATCTGTCATACTATCCAAAAGAATAGTTTTGATCGGTGTTCATGTATAGGATGCGGTTTCATATCATTTCAGCAGCAGTTCTTATACACATTCAGGACACCGCTTAACTGAACTACTTTTCCCATTATGATCAAATTTTCCGCTTTTTCTCTGGAAGGCGGGAATAATACCAGTTAGCTTTTTCACTCAAATAATTTAGTTTCAAGTTTTTTTTATGTCGCTAATACTTTTTCTACCGTCATTACGTAAAATAATGGAAAATAGAGTACAAAGTGCTAATAACTGGAAAAGAGTGCAATTCTGGTCCATGGAGGGTAAGAGTGTAATGAGGTAAAAAATAGTGGGCTGTACACAAAGTGTGTAAGTTGCCAACCTTGGGTACGCTAACCGTATTGGGTATCAACGCCAAAGACAGTCTTCATTTTACAGCCGGGGTTGTTACTTCAAACATAAAAACTATATTTACGATTCGGAGGGTTGGTCAGAAACAACTTACAGCGGAAAAAGGGAATGAAAATTGTTTATTTTAAAGGTTTAAAAGTTATATTGTTGCGAAAGGAATGGTTATAGTACTGCCTTTTTTGTTCTTGAGTTCTGTTCGCAGTACGTATCAAGCAACGAACGTGCAGCGTGGACTACAAAAAATAGTTGCTATTATCTTTACCTTAGCTTTAACCGTTTTTTGTTTATTTTGAGGGTACTGTTGTGTCCACACTACATAGAATTGTCTCTCATACGGAACCCCCCCCCCAACTTCAGGTGGGTACAGCCTAGAAACAAAAAAAGTTGAAGCTATCTCTTTATACCCCTCCCCCCCCCACACACACACAATACAGAAATCAAAGTCTTGAGTCACTAAATTTGCTAAGAGGACGAAGGATGGTGAAAATTCAAATTAATTGGCAAAAGCTGTAGATGTTGACTTCATGGTTACTTTAATAGAGGTTCAGTAAACCACTATACTGCTATAGATTCTCTGTGTTTGAACAAAGGATTTGTTGAACTGAAGTTTAATACTGGTAAAAAAAAAGAAAAGAAAAAAAACTCCCCTTGAATTCTTCAAATCTTCCACAAAGGTTTCTACACTATATTGGTGGTGAATTTGAACCTTTATCTAGAAATGACGAATAATTTTTTTAGTCTTTCTATAGAATTTGAATTGAGAGCAAGTAAGCTTACTTTTCCTACTCTGCCTTCTTACATTTAGCCTAGAAGCGAGTCAGGTTATTTGCTTGAGCAGCGTTTGATTAGGGGGAAAGTCCTGTGTTATTAGAGATATCTGTCCTAAGAGAAAGAAAAGTTTTTCAGACGATTTTTGAGTTTGATGAAGGTGGCCCTAACAGCGGCGTCTCTGACGAATTTTATTGGAAAAGATCGGCAAACTGAGGGCTACATGTAACGAGAGAAGAACTTATGTTGCTTTCTGACTGAATGATCAATGCTGGAATTTCAGTCTCTGCACACATAAAGAGGCAGATGCATAAAGAGGCAGTGATAATGGTTACAAACTTCTACTGGTTGAGTTGGTAGACACGGATACTCTCGTTTTGCTTGTTTGATTTTTCCACGATTTGAATATCGAAGAACTGAGGATGTCCTTTGGAATTGGTGCGAACCGCAAGTTTATTCCGATACACTAAATCGCTGTGAAACTTGGGACTCCCAAATCACTACCAATGTTCCAATGGTCCATGCCTTCCATGGCTGTGACACCACTTCTTCATTTGTGAACGTTGGCCGTGCTACAGGCTGGAATCTATGATATGTCTATCATGAGATGTTATCATCGATGATTAGTACAGTCGAATGTGACAAACACATTGACAAGGAGGTTGTTGTTGGAATCGAACGATTTGTCATCCTCCTATATGGCTGCACGAGTTACGATGCTGATATCAATGAGGCTCGCAGAAACCTGTTTAGCCAAGGTGAACTGATGCATCAAATTCCTTCAATGAGAGCAGCATCGCGTCAGCATATCAGACGTTCTGTTTTCCAAGCCAAAACCTAGAATCAGTCGCTTAGACATGATCCACTTAAACTTGATCTTTCAGAATGGGGACGGAAACGAGAAAAAGGTAGAAAATGGGTGCCAAATTGGAGCGATTTACCAGTGGTGTCTCCTGCCAGCAAGGAGCTCACCAAGTTTAATTGTAAAAATGGTTGCGTTCAAAGTACAAATGTTCAAAAGCGAATCTGTCATGCATGGCTAGATGTAAAAGTAGCAGAAAATGTGCTCGCGCTTAAAAAAGTGATTAACTTGTTGATCTCATTAATCAAAAGTAATTGTTTCCTGTCGAATTTCAATCAAAGTGATGTTAGGTTTTCAAGTGATTTGAAGTACCTCTTTGTTCACTGAGATGAATCTCACCCAGAGTGCTTAAGATATATATTTTTTTTAATATTCCCGTTTATGCTTGAAAAGTCGAACTTGAAACATGAAAAAAGGAAAACCAGCTTGATGGTAATAAAAATATTGATTCCTTCCCCCAATTGCTTTCTTAAATTGCTTTCTTAAAAACACGTACCTCAGTTTAAAAAAAATTAAAAGATTATTTTGGGGGAATAAATGTTGAATTTTTTATGAGTGGCAGGGTGATTAGGGGAGAAAGGGTGGGTTCGGGAGGTAAGGGTAGGCTAGGGAGGTAAGGGTGGGCTTGGGAGGTAAGGGTGGGCTAGGGAGGTAAGGGTGGGCAGGAGGGTAAGGTGGAGTTGGGAGGAATGAAAGGGGGCAGGGAGAGTATGTGTATTAATGAGTAAGGGAGATTGGATTTGTTATTATAGGTAAGTAGATATGTGGACTTTCGTGCGAATACAAACCCTCATAGGTTTTCCCCAGCGCAAAAGTGTTGTATTTTATTTATTTATTTGTGAATGTTAAAAAAAACTTAAACTTGTACCGTGCTATAAATATTCGTTACACGACGTTTTCGGCATATTTATAACGTTCCGAAATACATTTTTAGTTCTTGGAAACAGTGTGTGCAGTAGATGTCAATACTTTCAATGCTTTCTTTGGCTATTAAGACCCCATTTGAATCTTTTGAATCTTGTCGACTTTTTGTAACATTATACGATGTTCTAGCGACTTTCTAGTCATGGAATTGTCTCCAATTCCATGATTGTTCAGCACGGTCGAAAGTATATGTCCAGCAGCTTTCATGCTTTCTTGAAAAACTGAAGGATTCTCATGCTTAACCACCCCACTACTAGCTCCCTTATAATAAGATCTTTTTTAAAGTTGTCACATCGGTATAGGCTAATGTATACAAATATTGGTAGCCTATTTCGCACACAATTTAGACTATAACTATAAGATGTCCAAGTTCAAGTTGCCAAATTAATAATGAAAAATGTGCTGCTCTCCAGAAATTTTACTTTACTTCTGTGGGGAAATTAGATAAAAAATGTTTTTATTTAACTGGAAGTAGTGAGCAACATTAAAACTTAAAACGAACAGAAATTATTACATATATATATGAGGGGCTGCCCCCTACTGAATACCTCGCTCTTTACGCAAAAATTTACTTTTTATTCCAATTATTCAAGAATAATTATTACAATAATAAGCTTCTTTTTTTTAATTTCTAAAAAAATATTTAGCGTAAAGAGTGATTTATTGATGAGGGGTAGCCCCCTCATATACATCATAATTTCTTTTCGTTTAAAGTTTTAAGGTTGCTCCTTATTTCCAGTTAAAAAAAACTTGTTGTTTTATTTAATTTCTTATCTTTTTTAAATTATGCTGGGAAATCCAGCTCCCCCTCCATGGAACAATTTCTTCCCCCATGAAAAATTCCTCCATAAATGATCCGCCCATTTAATTCCCCTCGCCATAAAAAAATATATGTATACTTCCAAATAACAAATATTATAAAATGTAAACTGCTCTCTGTTGGGGCATAATATTGTTTGTGTATTTTTTGAGTTGAATAAAGAAAAAGTTGAGTTGAGTTTAAACAATGGGCAAAGTTCATGGCTTAAAGCTCTTCCCTTGGGACTGTGGGGGGTCAAGTCATCCTCAAAGACTTAACTACTAGATGTTTCAACTATTTTGAACAAAATGGCTATCTCAAAATTTTTGTCAGGTGACTTTGGGGAAAAAATGGTCGTAAGAGGGGGCTAGTTGCCCTTGAATATTTTTGGTCATTAAAAAGTATACTAGATTTTTTTATTTTCGACCAAATGAGCTCTCTTCTGATCTTCTAAGATCACTGGCACGATACAATCGCCCTTGGGAAAAAAACAATCACGCATACGTGATTTTTTTTAGAAAAAGATCCATTTTCAAAAAATGAAAAACTCCACATCTTTGTACAGAGGAACTTGAATCCTCTAAAGTAGGGTTCTCTGATATTCTGAATCTGATGGTGTGATTTTCATTAAGACCACTTGATTATTAGTGTTTTTTCCATTTTCAAAAATTGGGCATATTTTGTCAGGTTTGTAGCTTTTGATTCCTCTCTTCACCTGTACCTCAGTCTTCGAAGGTTGGGGTACCTCAGGGCTCTGTCCTAGGTCCTCTCCTTTTTTTAATTTATATAAATGATTTTCACCGCGCTTTTACATCCCCGTGTCTCAACACACATTTTGCTGATGATACGGGAGTTTCAATTTCTGAAAAGAATGCTTAGGAGCTGGAGGCAAAACTGAATACTGCATTTTCTAATGTTCTTGATTGGTGTTCTTCAAATTTTATTGCTTTGAATGTATCAAAAACTAATTTCATAATTTACGGCAGAAAGTCAAATATCTGCCCTCGTATTACCCGAGTTACTTCTTCAAAGTATCTATTATTAATATCTCGTGTGAAAATGATGAAGTACCTTGGAATTGTGATTGACGAAAGCTTATCTTTTAAAACACACATTCAAAATCTACGATTAAAGATTTCAAGGTATGTTGGTTTAATGTGAAGGTTGAAGCTTTGATTGCCCTACTCTGCTTTACGAAGTATTTATTTTGCTCTGATTCAGACTAATATTAATTATTGTTCTCTAGTATATTGATCTACATTTAAAAGCCATATTAAACCAATTTAGATTTTACAAAATAAAGCCCTAAGAATCCTTAAACTTTTTATTCCATCACCTATTGAACTTCCAAATAAGTCTTCTACTGCATCTTTATATACTTATCTAGATATACTTCCAGTCTCTCAACAATTTGCTTTTGGAGCAATTCTTTTCAAAATCAATTATGATATTAAGGAATTACCGCCATATTACCTCCATCAAAGTTTGTTCTCCCAATCACAAGATTTACATAATTATAACACTCGACAAAAAAGGATATCTACATTGACAAGTATAATACTGAGAGATCTAAATTCGCTCCGTTTGTGTAAAAAGCTCGGTGCTGGGATGCTCACAAGACTCTTATTGATAATTTTTCCTCTATCCATTTGATAAAAAGGAAACTTAAATTTCATTTAGTTCAGGATTATTTTTAATTAAGTATCTTTTTAGTAAGGCAAAGTTTTTGTATGGTTCGTTGCTCTGGGTGATTATGGGCCTCTCAGCTATCTTCCAGTATTAATTTATATTTAATAATATGGACATTTTTAATTTCTTCAATAGTATTGAATGATCCTGGGCTAGCTGCTACTTTCATATTATTGTTGTGTTATTGTATCTTTGCCGTCATGTTTATCTTTGTATTGTAGTGTGTTATTATTTTATCTTTGTCTAGGCCTAGTTTTTCGAGCTTGTCTCCCCATGGGCCTATGTCATTTATATATATATACATGTATGTGCGATTAATAAATAAATGAACTTGAACTTGATGGTTAACACTAAACTTGATGAATTCCATATATTTTTAGTAAGTATCAAATGTTATATTTAATAAGCATCGATTCTTTTGGTGTATCTATTGCCATCAAGACTCTCTATTTTAGAGTTTTGGTTACTATTTAGCTGCATCGCTCCTCGCCTACTGTTCGTTACACCGAACTGTTTGATACAGATTATATCTATTTTTTTGTTCTTTTTTTTTACTGATTTGTCGTAATATATGTCGATTAACCTGCTGCAAATTCAACACTATATTCACAAAAATTTTAGTATTGCATCCTTTAAAGAACTAAGGACATCATAACCTGTGTTTTGGAGTCGGAGTCGTGGAGTTAGGTTTTTAAATAGTTTTTGCTGAATAGAATCGGAGTTAGAGTTGGTATATTTAAAATGCCTGGAGTCGGAGCTGAAGTTGGAGTCAGTTATAACTTATAAAATCTAGTTAAATGAAGCTTTAAAATATAACTATGTAGTTAGAGTCAGAGTCATGGAGTCGCAGTCCAGGTTTTATTAAATTTTGCTGAATGGAGTCCGAGTTGGAGTTAGAGTCGGCACATCGAAAATGCCTGGAGTAAGACTTGGTTACAAATTATAAAATGTAGTTAAAATGAACCTTTAAAACAGGGCTGTGGAATCAGCGTCGGAGTCGTGGAGTCAAAGTCTTAGTAAATTTTGGCTGAACGGAGTTGGAAACGAAATTAGAGTCAGTTATGACGTAAAACCCACTCCACAGACTTGATCAAAACGCAGCCATTTTTTCTAAGCTATCTTAGGTCTCTATATACCTGAAAATCGTGATTTTCGAGAATTTTTGTTTAGGTTGTTTCAAAATTATGAATTTTTAGGACAGTATGGCATTTTCGTCAGCCTTGCGATGTTGAACGGTAAAAATAAATAAGGAGAACTAACTGGCTAAATTTGGCAACACTTTTCGCTTGTGAAAATCCAAACGTTAACAATATGTTTATTCCCAAAGACAACTGCACCTTCAAATAAAAGCCGCACATTCTTTAGCTGTTTGGTGCCATTTGTTCTTAGAATATTTTATTATATAATATTCTAAAAATATTACATATATATTATATTATATAGCCTATATATAAATTATATATAATATTATGTATTAGATTATATATTTATATATTATATTTAATATATTTTCTATATTGTATATTTTTAATATATTTTATATATTAATATATATTAATATATTGTATATTATATATTGTTTATATATTATAATATGTATTCTAGAATATTCTATAGTATTCTAGTAAATATATATTAGTATATTTGGCAGAATTTTCTTTCGCCTCATTTTTCTTTCTTTTTTTTTATTTAGTACCCCCTAATAACGAAAGCTGCATAACTACATATCGAGGTTTTTTTCTATTAAAAATTAAATTCGTGTTATTTTCTGGATTTTAAATTTGTAATTGGTTGACCTAATTCAAAGAATCAGATTTAATTTACAATGTCCATGAAACTTTATTGACAAATAATAGCCAATTTAAAAAGTGTATGTGAAGAAAGCCGAAAGGGAATACAAATTATTTCTCTCAAATGATTGCTGGAGAAAATCTTCAAAATATTAGATAACTATTTATCTAATGAAATTGGATAAATATAATCTTATTAGATTACACTTTCTAAGGACAGTCCAAAGGAAAGTGAGGGACTACTGTTGTATAATTACGTGCTAAAAAATGTCTTTGATTCCCTTTTTTTGTCAAATATTCTAAGCCAGTCATTTTATAACTTAAACGTATGTCAGAAAAGAAACCTAAAAGAAAAAAAAAAACCTTCTATATACAAAGGTTCTGTTTAACAGTTCTTGCTACGTTAAATTTTTAGCACTAAAAAGACTGCCAAACTTGATTGGTTATTTGGTATGAAATATTAATCCAATGAAAAGAGCGGATAGATTTTGCGTTACAACATTTTCTAGCCTACAAACACACTGCTATTTCTATATAGGCTATTTCGAATATAGCCTACTATTTACTATTTAATAGTATTATACTATTTAATAGTATAGTATAATAATATTTAATAGTATATACTATTTAATAGTATATCGAATATACTATTTCTATACTTCACTTTTCGAAGAAGAAACCTGAATATTATGCAAAATAGCTTCCGTTATTCACAGATTTTGTGTCATCATATATTTTCAGGTGTGTAGGGACTCTTCCGTTTATCACCACGGGAATCTCAGTTAAGTCATAAGCGAAACCATGGTAAACAATACAGATAGAACGAATATGGTTGCCACTAAGCATTTTTTATTCAACTTATTAGACCTGAAGTAAAACAACTGTAAGTCCTTCATTACTTTCACGCAGGGAGCTATACAGGCGGATGGGGCTACAAGGTCCTCATTCACCCTTCCCAGGATCCTAAATTTTCCAGAATTGCTGGATATGTCTAATTGAAATTTTCAAATATTTGTTTATTATGACCCTCCCTTTGCAAAAATTCCTACTTATTTCCTATCTAAAATTTCTACTAAAATTCCTGCTTGCTTACACGTGAAAGCTAGTTTTTAATTTATTTTTAATTTTTGTACAATTCCATTAGTTAGTACTGCTTATCATGTTTGGTGTGCATGATTGACCTTATAGTTCTTTCATAGCATTAAAAAATAAAAAAACGTGTTTTTTTAACTGAAAGTAAGGAGCGAAATTAAAACTCGTCAATACCTCGCTCTTTACACTAAAGCTTAAATTTTGTCCCAATTCCCTAAGAATGACCCCTGAATCACAAAGGCCGCAAAATAAATAGTTGAAATTACTAAAAATACTTTAGCGTAAAGAGCAAGGTATTAAGAGGAGGTGAAGCCATCATATGCGTTATATTTAATTATATTATGATGATTAATTACATATGATGCATATATTCATATGCATCATATGCCTATAATTTCTGTTCGTTTTAAGTTTTGATGCTGCTCCTTACTTTCAGTTAAAAAAACTTTTTCATATTTATTTTTTCATTTTTTTTAAATGCTAGAAAATCCTGCGCCCCCTTCACGGAGATTCTCTTCCCCCATGACAAGTTCTTCAATGGAAAGTTCCACTCACATAACCCCGTCCCCCCAACGAAAAAAATCCCCCTAAAAAGTCTGTACACTTCCCAATAACCATTACAATATGTAAACGCTGGTCGCAGTTTGTAACTTGCAGCCCCTCCCAAGGGGACTGTGGGGGAGTAAGTCGCCCTAAAGACATAGTTATTAGGTTTTACGACTATGCTGAATAAAATGGCTATCTCAGAATTTTAATCCTGTGACTTTGGGAAAAAAATGAACGTGAGAGAGGGCCTAGATGCCCTACAATTTTTGGTCACTTAAAAAGGGCACGTTAGAATGAGCCCTCTTTCGACATTCTAGGATCACTGAGTTGATACAATCACCCATGGGGAAAAAAACAAAAAAAACAAACAACCATCCGTGATCTGTCTTGTGGCAAAAAATACAAAATTCTACATTTTTGTAGATAGAAGCTTGAAACTACTACTGAAGAATTCTCTGATACGCTGAATCTGATGGTGTGATTTTCGTTAAGATTCTATGACTTAAAGGGCGTCTTCCTCTATTTTCTAAAATAAGGTACATTTTCTCAGGCTCGTAACTTTTGATGAGTAAGACTAAATTTGATGAAAATTATATTTTTAAAATCGGCATTAAAAAAGCAATTCTATGATGTAACTATTGGTATCAAAATTTCGTTTTTTGGAGTTTCGGTTACTATAGAGCCAGGTCGCTCCTTACTACAGTTCGTTACCACGAACTGTTTGACATCGTAGAATCAGAGTTGCCAGCCGGTGAGAAATCATTTTAAGTGATTCTAGTGATGTTTGGTGGATATAGTGATTTCCTTCAATAATCCAATGATTTATATGCTGCTTTAGTGATTCTTTTATTTAGACATGACAAAGAATCACTATAAACAGTGATAAATCAGTAGAGGTGCACAGCACCTTTCACAGCATATTTGAAATTCTTCAAGTTTGAAGTTAGCTAGCAAACGCTAGTAGCCTGAAAGAAAATGCCTGATTTTCATATAATGAAAACTTTTTATTTTATTTGATAACTTGAGCCTTTATGTTATTAAATTAAAAAACACATTTTTTAACTGAACGTAAGGAGCCACATTAAAACTCAAAGCAAAAGTAAATTATTCCGTATATGAAGGGGTTGCCTCCCTCCTCAATACCTTGCTCATCAAAAAGCTTTTAGAAAAAACAAAAGCTTCCTATTTAACGGTCATTTGTTTCAAGAGTCTTTTTTAAAAATTGGGACAAACTGTCAAAATTTAATGTAAAAAGCAAGGTATTGAGTAAGGGGGTATTGAAGAAGGTATTGAGGGAGGGGCATAAACGGAATAATTTATGTTGCACAATCTTACGGAACAAGTTTTTTTGTAAGGCAGACTCTGCCAAGTAGATTCGAGTCTAGACTTTAAAATGTATTATCCCTCAAGATTTCAAATGTTTTATAAATATTTCTAGGTGAGTTAAAAATTGATTCCTAGATAGCCTACCACACTTTATCAGGGTTCAAATCTGCATCTCCATCCCACGTTTTGCATTTTTTACCAGTTTGCTTATGATGATTGCGAGGATTTTAGGCGATGATTAGGATGGTTTTACCGATGTTTACGTTACCCTACATCGAAAGGACTTTTTTTATGGGACAAAGGTTATTTCTAACGCAGCATACCCAGAGCTTTGTAGCATAGAAAATTGCGTGTAAAGTTTTAAAGCCATTTTAATTTACTATTACATGAAAAAAATTATATTTCTACTGAAAGTAAGGAGCAACATTAAAACTTAAAATGAAAAGAAACTGTTCTCCCCATTTTGTAATACCCCTTTCTTCACGCTAAGGTTTTCAGGTACTTTTGAAAAAGGTTCTAATTCTAATTACGCTGCCCTTTTGTTTCAGGAATTATTCTTATCAGAATTGGGACAAAAGTTTGAGCTTTACAGTAGAGAGGAGAAGGGGGCAACCCCCCTCTAATATACCGAGTAATTTCAATTTGTTTTAAGTTTTAATGTTGCTGCCTACTTTCAGTAGAAAAACTTGTTTTTCTTTAATTTCTGATCATTTTTCAAATAATGCCAGGAAGTCCGCCGCTCTCCAAGGAAAAATCTCTCCTCGATAAAAATTTCCTTCATAGAAGGTTCCTCTCACGCAAAATTTTTCCCTGGGAATTACCCTCAGACAACTCCATCCTCGCTGCAAATTCCCCCCAGAAAATTTCTTGCTTACAACTCCGCCTGAAAAATGATCCTTAGGGTACTTTCATTTGAAGAAAGGGTTGCTTTTTATATAATTTCTGGTGTTTTTTCTAGTCATGGCAGAATACCCCCTGTTGGGAAAACAACTCCCCCCCCCTAATGAAAAGTTTTTCCCGTGGAAAATTTCTCCAAGGAAAATTTCTCCAGGTGATAATTCCCCTATGTAGAATTTATCCTGGATAATTCCCCAGAGCATCTCCACATGGAAATTTCGCATAGGAATTCTGGAAAATTTTCTTCGTGTAAAATTATTCCTGGAAAGTTCAACCCCGGAAACTTCCATCCCAATGGGAAATTTTCCCCATGAGAAATCAATCCCCAGAAAATCACCCCTGAAAAGTATCGGTGTGCTTCTCAAAAACAATAATATATACATACAATGGTTAAATTTCATAACTTGCGGTCCTTCCTCCGGGGGCTCTGTGGGGTCATGTCACCCCCAAAGACATGGATATTGCACTTTTCAACTATACTGAACAAAATGGCTATCTCAAAATTTTGATCTGACGACTTTGGGCGAAAAAGGGCGTAGAAGGGAGATAGTTTCCGTCCAATATTTTGGTCACTTAAAAAAGATATTAAAACTTTTAATTTCCATTCAGATGAGTCCTTCTTCAATCTTCTTTGACTATAGGTTCGGTACGATCACCCCTAGGAAGAACAAAGAAAAAGAAAACAAGTAAACACGCTTCTGTTATCGTTCTTCTGGCAAATAATGTAATTTCTTCTGGCAAGTAATAAAGATGGGAGCTTAACAACTCTACAAGTAAGGTTCTCTGATATGCTGAATCTGATGGTCCTTGACTTTGGGCTTGACCTTGACTTTCAAGGGATATTTTCCTCCTTTTTCGAAAATCAGGCAAATTTTCTCAGGCTCTTAGCTTTTGATGGGTATAATTGAACTTAACTAATTTTATATATTTAGAATCAGCATAAAAATTCAATTCTTTTGATGTGTCTATTGTTACCCAAATTCCGTATTTCAGAGTTTCGAGTTACCATTGGGCTGAGTCGCTACTTACTTAAAGTTTGTTAACACAACCTGTTTGACGGTAAGTAGGTTGAAAAAAAGATCATAAATAACGCCGGGCCAAATATTTGTAAATTTGGGAGTTCAAAACGATTGGAGCATATTACGGTAAAAACAGAGCAAGGATAGAGCGGCCCGCACTCATAGTCTTTCATTAGCCTGGACAATTTTTTGTTATTATATTTTTCACCTGGCACTCGCCGTTAAAAGCGCAAGACTTTTTTATTGCAACTTTCAAAATTATTTGTGTTACAAATTTGGGTCAAACTATCAAGTAGAAAGTATCAGGCCTTACACCCATGTCTCAAAATCTTTTCCATTTCAAAGAATAGTGTGAACTGACTGTAAAAAAAGGCTTATCCATCAAATAGCACTATTAAACCTACGTAATGATTCTTAAGACGTCAAATGGGACTTAGGGCGATGTATTTCTATCATCAATCTCTGTATTATTGACGTGTCTTATTATTTGTGAAAGCTTTGAAACAATATGAAAGATAAAAGATAATTAAATTTTTCTTCTTAGGGCATTATGGTACTTATAGTAACACTTAAAACTACAAAAGCCATTTAAAAAAAAATACTTTTCCCTTTTGGACTGTTTTAAGGTCCAAAAGACCTGATTTTCCTTTAGACCTATTATTCATGGCTGAAAATTAGGGCTTTCCAACAATTTTCTGTCAATTGTACCAAGATTATGAAGGTTTCCGTCAGTGGAGTTTCTTGCATTTCTTGCGTCTGGGGCAAAATTTCCAGTTGCGCACCCCCCCCCCCCCCCTGTGTCCTTCAAAATTTTAAGCTAGATTTATAAAAAAAATTGTCATTTATTAACAACAGTTTTTTTAGTTTATTGATCAATCAATAATTTATTTTTGACTACTTTCAATTTATTATTTAAATATTCAATAGTTTTTAACTATTTTAATTTAATTATTTCCAATTATTATTATTAAATATCATTATTTCATTATATTTATTTAGTTTTAGTTTTTTAAATATTTTCATTTACTAACTGTGCCCTCTACTTTATTCTAATAAAAATAAAATTTGATAATTACAAAATGATTATAACCGTTTGATTATTTATTTGAAATTTTGCGCCCCTTAAATTGTTTCCCCGGGGGTAAGTACTCCCTCTGCTCCCGCTAAAATCACCTTTCTACCAAGTTGAAGCGTGGAAAGTATAAGCAAACTAATTAATTAAATCCAATATGGATTTTTGACTATAAAAATTCAAACATAACTTCAAAGTAGAGCTACACCTTCTTAGGCTGTTTGATACCACATTTTCTAGCTTATTTTGTTGCTAATTTTTCAACCAAATTTCTTTAATAAATTCGGGGTCTGTTAAATTGGGCGGGGTAAGGTATGTCTTCAATGGCACGTTTTTCTTCAAGTAGTGAAGAAAAAAAGTTACTATTTAGCAAAGACACTATTTGTTTAGTTTTAAAACATTACACAATACATAATAAAGAATTTACACACGTCAAACAAACATAAAACTAAGCAGTTACTCCTGCTTCAGTGTTTGTCCAGTGTTGAAGGCTCACTAACGGCTCTCATATCATTTATGATATCTAAAACTATAATGTTTATATACTAGAACTAATTTGCTTTTCGATTAACAGTGCCAATTGATTTTCAAGCTTATGGCAGAGTACTAGTAAAAAACGCTCTTGGTTTCGTCTTAAAATTACGCTTAATGTGAAATGATTCTGGTTATAAAATTTTAAGAATAACTCCATAATTCGTAGTATATAATTCAATAGATTCGTTTCAGTTCCCCAATGACTGTCTGATAGCACTCTCTCGGGACCACTGTCTGAATTTTTGTTCTGAATTGTTTTTCTGAACATAATTGTTTCTTCATAATCCTTTTCCTTGAAGGCTCTCAGCCTGTTTTTATTTTCTATTATTCATTTTCTGTATCTTTTCTGTTATTCATTTTCATTATTACTTTGTTACAAAACTTTGTTACATTTTCATTTATTACCTTGTTACTTTGATATTACTTTGTTATTCTTTTTCTGTTATTCATTTTCTGTATCTATTTTCTGTATCTATTTTCAGTCTGTATCTATTTTCTATTATCTGTATCTCAGCAGATCTATTTTTGTATACTTACCGTACCCCGTACCCTATCAAACTTCAAACAACACTGCTGTGATCGTTAGTTTTGCCGTATTGACATTGATTATATATATATATATATATATATATATATATATATATATATATATATATATATATATATATATATATATTTCGTTCAGCATGGTTGAAAAATATAATAAATGTGTCTTTGAGGATGACTTAATCCCCCCAGTCCCCGGTAGAAGGGCTGTAAGTTATAGATTTGCCTATTCTTTACATGTAGTATTGGTTATTGGGAAGCATACAGACGTTTTCAGGGGCATTTGTTTCGTGAGGGCTCAGGGGAGGGTATTACGTGGGAAAATCTCTCCATGGAGGAATTTTTCATTTGGCAAGATAATTTTTCCACGAAAGGGACACCAGATTTCCCAGCATTTTTCAAAAACGATCAGAAATTAAATAAAAACAAGTTTTTTCAACTGAAAGTGAGCAGCAGCATAAAAACTTAAAAAAATTATTATGTAAATGAGAGAGTTTGCTCCCTCGTCAATACCTCGCTCTTTACGGCTAAGTGTTTTTAGTACTTTCAAATTTATTTACAATTAAACGGCCTTTGTGACTCAGGGATCATTCTTAAAGAATTGGAAACGAAATTCGAACTTAAGTGTTAAAAGCGAGGTATTGAAGAGGAGGCGAGCCCTGTCACATCCGTAATAGTAAATAAAATCCAACATTTCGTGGTAACGAATTGTAAGTAAGGAGCGATCCGACTGAATAGTAACCGAAACTCTAAAAAGCGGAATTTTGACACCAATAGATGCATCAAAAGAATCAAATTTTTATGATGATTTCAAATATATAAGTTTCATCACGTGTAGTTTTACCCATTATAGCTTACGAGCCTATTAATATTTGTCTGTTTTTGAAAAAGCGGAAACACCCCATAAAGGTCATAGAATCTAATGAAAACCACACCGTCAGATTCAGCGTATCGTAGAGCCCTACTGTAGAGGTTTCAAGCTCCTATCTTCAAAATGTGGAATTTTTTATTTTTTGCCAGAAGCAAGATCACAGATATGTGTTTTTTTTTTCATGGGTAACCAAATCGACCCCGTGGTCCTAGAATATCACAAGATGGCTATTTCCAACGGAAATTAGAAGTTCTAGTGCCCTTTTTAACTGACCAAAAAAACTGGAGGGCAACTAGGCCCCCTTCCAAGTTCATTTTCCCCAAAGTCACCCGATAAAAGGTTTTTAAATACCCATTTTGTTCAGCATAATCGAAAAATCCAATAACTATGTCTTTGAAGAGGGTTAATTCCCCAGAGCCCTCGGGGGAAGAACTGCAAGTTGTGAACTCTGGACATTGGATTATCTGTAGCATTGGTTATTGGGAAATATACAGACATTGTCAGAAGGGATTTTTTCTGGTGGGGCGGTCTGGGAGAGGGAGATATGTGGGAGGATCTTTCCATGGAGGATTTTTTCGTAGGTGAAGGGAATTTTCCATGAAGGGGGCCCCAGATTTCCCAGCATTACTTAAAAAAAATCAGAAATTAAATAAAAAAAAAGTTTTTTTTTTCAACTGAAAGTAAGAAGCACCTTTGAAACTTAAAATGAACAGAAATTAATTCATATGGGAGGGAGTTCTCCCCCTCGTCAATTCTTCGCTCTTTACGCTAAAGTTTTTTTAGTAATTTCATAAGAGTTATTTATTCTAATTAAACTCTTTGTAATTCAGGGGTCATTCTTCAGGAATTGGAACAAAATTTGAACTTTGACGTAAAGAGCAAGATATTGAGAGGGGAAAGCCCCCTCATATACGTAATAAAAATGTATGAATATAGATGTAGTTTACGTAATTTAATCTGTAAGTTACGTTTATTTATTACTAATAAAAACGTTCGTAAATAAAATTAAAGGTTCTAGTGTGCTTTTTAATTAGCCAAAAACGTTCGAGGGCAATTAGGCCCCCTCTCCGAGCCCTTTTTTCTTAAAATTGTCCGATCAAATTTTTTTAGAAAGCCAAGTAGTACAAAAAAGTAAATTAATATGCAAATTTCGTTTTAAATATTCGTGTATGGTAGCCCAAATCAAAACCTGCATTAAATCAAAAATGTTTAGATATTAAATAAATAAGACAAGTCTTTTTTTTTAACTACCAGATCGTCCATAAGCATAAAAAGTGCATTATTTTTTAAACTGAAATAGGAAAAGAATAGCCTACTTAAAAGTAAAAGTTCTCATAAAACTAATACACTAAGTAGTAAGAGGAAATAAGTGTATTCCTACTAGTTTTTCAGCGAGTTTCTAACTCACCATACATGGTGTACCTATAAGGGATTTACGAAGGGGCCTATATGACATTTTCTGAGGATCCCCGCCACTTGGCTCCCTGAAATTTTTTTCACCCAAGTTGCGATTTCAAACTCATATTTGTTATAAGTGACTTAAAAACACACAAATAGAAACATTGGAGTAAGCCAAACACTATCTGTTAAATATATACTTACTCTCAGGAAAGTGTCGAATGTGGAGGAGGATCAAGGCACCCCCAGAAACCACAAGTTTCTTCAAAATCCTAAGCACTTTTTCATGAGATGAAACGTATCTTATTTTTTTTTTACTATTGACCCCTCGGAACATTTTGAGCTAACTCTTCAGTATGGAGGTTCAAAGCGAAATTGAATAAATAGGATCCCACGCATGAAAGTTTTTTTCGGTAGGGGGTCAATAACAAAAATGAATTCTATTTCATTAGAAACTTCCCAAAAATACTAGAAAACTTGGTATTTTAAGGGTGCCCCGATCCCGCTCTGAGAGTCGCATCCCTGAGAGTAAATATATATTTAAAAGATGGTGTTGGTTTACTCCAAAGTTTTTTTTTTTTTTTTAGTCACTCATAACAAATGTGAGTCTGAAATTGCGATTTCGGTGTAAAAACAAAATTTACACAATTTTTTTTTTTGTATATTTGCATTTGGATCCAAGAATTTCTGACCTCGTTGATTAGAAAAGTGAGGCTGATATTGTGATGTAGAAGTCCAAACGTGAGCCACGGGAAGTACGTATCTCATAAATTATATTCCATTGAAAGTTATTTTATTGGGAAATTGAGGAATTTTTTATTTCTACTTTGCTTAAACAAAACTAATTAGCTTCAAGTTTCCTATGGCGGTAACTATAGTATACATAAGAAGCTTTATAACATTTGGCTTTAGTTTATCATTGCACATTAATATATACAGGCAAAGATTATGGGTAACTTAAAAAAGTGGAAACTGGTGCTATTGTCGACAAAAATACCGTCAACACCATCTAGCACCAGGCAATTGGCATTTTTTTAAAGCTTCACAATTGTGTCTCTGTCAGGAATTGAGATCGATCCTACACTTAATACTAAACTAAGTTTACCAACTACAAAATATTAAGTTAATCCTTTTTATTATTACAGTGAAAAATACCAAGTATCATCAAACGCTAGATGGCGTTAAGATGTTTTTGCCGACACTAATACCAGTTCCCCTTCATTTAAATTACCCATACTCTTTGATATACAGGTATTTATACGAATACCCAACCTTATCCGGCTGTATTTGTATCAATTAATCTCTCCGATGCTAAATTACTCAAGCTAGTAATTCTTAATACTTAGCCTTCTTAATACTTAATAAGTCTTAATACTTAATAGTATTAATACTTAATACTTAATAGAAGTAGCCTTCTTAATGCTTAATAGTATTAAGAAGGGAGCAGGGGTGCGATTTATCCAACGGACAATGTTGCTAAACATATGTATAAAACATAAAATCGCGAAGAAAAGAAGAAAACGAGGACAACAATAAACAGCCATTGAAAAAGTTAAAAATATGCAAATATTTCGGTCAAGACCTCCGCTTGACCGTCCTTAGTGCAAAATGAAACTAATAAAAATATAAAAAAAAACAACCTTTAAAACAAAACACGAAACTAAAATATGATGACCTTTTCTTAGTAACGGTGAAAGGGTAACTGAATAAAAAACACAAGTCTATATGACATTTCCCAATTTCATCTTAACACTCTTAAAGGCTTTTCGCTTTCCAGTTAGATTATTATCAGAGATTCTATTTGATTGCACCACATGGTGTTGTGAATGTATGTGAAAACAATCAGAATTAATAATTTCACCATAAATGGGACTTGGAAAAGTTTATCCAGTGTCTCTATTGAGAGTTACCTTTCGGTGTATGTGCTTTTTATATCAACTGCCTCCCTAAAAACTTCCATGAGACCTTTAACGGTGGTAATAACAGAGGTCTTGTCAAATAAAATGAAATGGTGTGGATTGTCGTACAAATGTTGAGCCAAGGCGGAATCAAAAATCTCAGACCTTTGGCTTATCCCCATGCCTTTGTGGGTTTTAGGACCTATGTTTCGATAACTTTTCCCCTAATTGCTGTTGGGTTCTTCCAATATAAAAATCTACCTGCTTTGCTGGTAGATTATTTTCAGAGAATTTATTTGAATATGTGGATGAATATCTACATGAATATGTGGATGTATGTGAGAACGATCAGAATTAATAATTTCGTCTTAAATGAGACTTCTTAAAAGTTCCTCCAGTGTCTCTATTGAGCGCTATCTTTTGGTTTATTTACTTTCTTTTATCTCAACTGCCTCCCTGAAAACTTGCATGTGACCTTTAACGGGGGCAATAATTGAGGTGTTATCAAACAAAATAAAATGAGAGGGATTTTCGTACAAATGTTGAGCCAAAGCAGAATAAAAAATCTCAGGTGTTTGGCGTATGTTCTAATAACCTCTTCCCTAATATGCTGTTTATTGTCCTCGTTTTCTTCAATTTCTTCGCGATTTTATGTTATATCATGATTAGCCAGTAAGGTGTCAGAAATTATTAAACACATGTACCGATTCTTCTGTTGCTGCAAGAAGCTTTTGACAACGCACTTTAATTGGTTACATTACAACTGAACCACCGTGTAACTCAACCTCCTTGTAACTGAACCTCCGTATACCCATATCTGACTTCGAGCCTCCTTTGAACAAAGATATTAATTTAGCCTGTTACAAGGCGTCTGGGAAGGTACATCAATCCCGGCAGAATTTGATTTAATATTCTTAACAATTTTTATAACCTCATCACTTGTACATTTTTCAAACCAAAACTCTAGTCTTTCCCCTCGATCATCCAAAAAATTCAGCTGAAAAAAAAATTTTGAATTATTTCTAGCTCTCATGAACTAAAGATTCTATTTTTGAATAGAATTGATCGAACTGATTGGTGACAACAACTTTGGCCCTTATAGACGTGCCATAAATAGACCATACATAAATAAATAGACGGCCATATATAGATTTGGCCATAAATATCAATACAAGGAGAGTGGCTGTAATTTTTTCTTCCCTTGAATTAGTTTATATAGAGCATCCATAAGTGACCTGATTTGCACGAGATTTACGTCACTTTGCTCTCGTTTGAAAATCACCGACTGAACCCCATTTAACTGAAGACTCGTACAACTCAACCCCAAAAGTGGGGACGAGAAAGGCGTGGTCCTCCTCCTACAGAGAATAAATTCTGCTCATTTTTAGGTTTAATGTTTCTCTTTACTTTCATAATAATAGCGTGGACTAGAAATATTCCCAAAAATCAAGAGGGATTAAATATCAATTTCACATTTTTGATGTGTTTTAAACATTCTTATTTATCCTCCTTCCACGGAGAAAACAACCCCCCTCCAAATAAAAGTCCTGAATACGAGCCTGGGGATTACATATCAATTTCTACCTCAATCCTTCTCTCATCCTTCTACCTTGCACCCTTTGGGACATTTCCCTTCCTCTCAAACTACTACTACTAACAACTCATCGCAGCCCCAAGCCGCCTGAGGCCAACACAGCAACGCACGCTCCTCCTCCATCCTGATCCATTCAGAGCCTCCCTCTTTACATCCTCCCAAGAAGTTCCAATTGTCTTTAAATCTTTCTTTATGACATACTCCCACCCCAGACGTGGATGACCTTCTTTCCGTTTAGCCCTATATTGTTGTCCGAAAAGGACACTTTTCGGCAATCTGTTATCCTTCATCAGCAGAACGTACCCGAACCATCTCAACCTTTCTTTCATTGTAGCCCTAAAAAGAGGGATTGAACTACACTTTTCGTACAGCCTTCTGCTTGGAACACGATCAGTCAGCCGGGTATCCAGAACAATCCTTAGGCAATTTCTCTTGAAAACATCTAGTAAATCTTCATCCCCTTTTTGAAGCGCCCATACTTCAGAGGCATATTTGACCACTGTCATCACTGTACTTTCCAATATTCTAATCACGGTTTGCAGACTTATTTTTCTATTCTTCCAAACTTTTTTTGATAATGAAAAAACGCCCTGAGCCTTGGCTATTCTTCTTTTAACATCTTCACTGCTCCCACCTTCTTTACTAATAATACTACCAAGATAAGTGAAGCTGCCCACCTGATGAATCTTTTCGTTACCTAACGTAGTTAGGTAACGAAACTACGTTAGGTAACGTAATTTCCAAAACATTTTTAGAAATATCAAATATGTGTAATTCCTATTTAATACTTCTTGATTTATAGGAATATTCCTTTTCTAAGCTGTTATTATGAGAGTAAAGAGTGATATTAAACCCCAAAATGACCAGAATTCATTGTATATGAGGGGGAATGCTCCTTTCTCATCACCAGCTCCGCCTCATGGTCGTTAAAATTTTGGAGGGTGCTCATTCGATCGGAAATTGAGAATTCTTACTCCTTTTTTATTAGTCAAAAGTGACTGGAAACCAGCTAGCAGCGGGAGGGGTATTTTTCACAGGAGGGATTTTCCTGCAGTGACAAGGCGGAGACATAAAGTACAAACAGTCATAACAAAAGCAGAATAAATCTGGATTTAATAGTTTTGTGACGTCCGATTTTCTTTGTTTTTGTGAATTATCCCAAAATCTCAAAAACTTTATTATGAATCATCTTGACAGGCTCTTATATGATGACTTTAAAAAATAAACAATTCCAATAAGGTTGAACATGTGAAGATTCTAACTTGTATTTTACCCAATGATATTCCCTCACATTTGTAGAATACTGAAAATCCGTGCAGCTCAAAATCAAGTTCAGTTGCACGAGGGTTCAGTTACACAAGGGTTCAGTTGCAAAGGGGTGCAGTTAAACTGGGGTTCAGTTGCACAGGGGTTCAGGTACACGTACACCCTTTCATCATCATTCTCACAGTTATTTATGCGTCTCATGATCTATGGAAGAATCAAAAAACAAAAATAGGCAATCGGCAGTTCTTTCCTTTTAAATTATGAGGATTATTTTAGGCCAACAGAAATTGGGTTGAATTTTACAGCAAAAAAAAAAACATCATATCTTCCTGTATCTTAGTTTAGCAAGAAGCCAACTTTAGTCTTTAGGTTTCAAATTCCCATGGCGTCAATTGTGCAAATCAGGTTTAGAAATTAGGTTGGAAAAAAGCAGCAAAATATACGAAAAATCCAAGAGCTGTAGTTGATATCGGCATCAAATTTGGTATTTACTTTTCAATCATTTTTTGTTACAAAATTAAGGTCGTATTAAGGGCTTCAAATCAGGAAAATGTTGGAGGAGGAAGGAAAATATTTTTCTAAATCCAAGGGGCGGGGAAATATTGTTCATCTTCCGATTTCTTCAATGAAAATCTATAAAAGAGGTATTTTTCAACGTCTAGGGGAACAAATCTAGGCGGAGAAAAATAGGGACTGGGTCCCAGGAATAAGGGTCTTCTCATAGTTATAAAATAAAATAGTTCTTATAAAAATAATACAATAACTAAATGAAATGAATTTAAGATTTTTGTAAAGTATTCAAAAACTTACTTAGCCAGCAATAAAACCCTTACTTCGAACAAAAAAAACAAAAACAAAACAAGGGACCTAAACTATACAGTAAAAATTACCCCTAATTTCAGCTCCTTTTTTAAGACCGAGGTAGGAACCGAATCTAAGATTGAGATGAGGTCTTAATCGTTCACTGTCACAACCGCTATCGTCGTCCACTTTCCATCCGAAAAGGAACCCAAAACCTTTTTTTGGAATTTAAGTCGGCTGAAATATAATTGCTATCGGAAGCTCATTTTTTGATTATTTTAGTTTTGACCTACAAAACAAAAAAATTTCACTTTTTTTGTGGGTATTTGAGACCTGACTAAATGGACCATAAATTGAACAATGCCATTTTTTCTTTAACTGTGGGAAAAATCGTGCTTTTCCTATTGTTATTGTTGCAAATATACCTGGTATTCATTTGACAGATAATGAATGTTCCAATACGGGTTATATTAAAGACACTACCAAAAATTTTACCAATATTACCTAATTGCGCCTAAATTTTACCTAATATTACCAATTAAAGATATTATCTAAAATTTGGTAAAAGAAACACAGTTTAAAAAACACAGGTATGATGAATAAATAAGTGAAATGACTTGCATTGTAATGTAATCCTTAGCCTATTATACAAGAGGGGGGGGGCTTCAGCCCAACCTAAGATATATAACGATTTTGTTATTTCCGTTTAATTTCTGTAACATTCATTTAGTTCATCTATTAATTTCATAGAAAGTTGGTAAAAAAGCTCCTAAAAAGGGACAATATGCTAATCTTGCTTTGCAATTATATACGCTTTTTCTTCATTTCTGTCGCTTACTTTAATTCTAATCATACAAATTAACTCGTATAAGCATGAACAGTAACCTTTATGATTTAGAGACATAACCCAGAGGAAAAACGAAGCAATATTACACTCTGACTTCTAAATATTCCATTTATTGAAATATTCCACGTCATTTCTACTCTTTTTGAATTTCAAAAAAAAAATCCTTACGGGAGTAAAGAGCGAAGCTGAAAATTAAACGAACAAAAGTTATTGCTTCCTTGATTGCTTAAGATATTCCTTCGAACTAGCTAAAATAAACTGATTCATGGTATATTCCAATATCTGTAGAATTTTGAAAACTAGCGCTTTACTGAAAACACAAAACCCATCGACCGACCAACGAGGATGTTCTAATAAGAGCAGAAAATTTCACAAGTAGCCAGAAAATATTAAAATATAGTTTTTGTGGCTCTATGCTGACCATGATATCGATAACTTTTAGTTCTCTAAAAAAACAGAAATGAGGTTAGTATGTGGTTTGGTATTAAACCAGAAGTTAGGCAGGGTAGTTTTCTATCTTCATCCTTAAGAATCTTCTGATGAACTTTGTCCTAGACTCCCTAGATAAAAATTTTAGCAAAATAAATTTCGAAAGTTTTGGGCGAAAGAATAGGTTTTCAAATCAATATGAAGAGGTGATGAGGGAATTTTGAGCATCGAAAAGATCAATCAAATTGATAGCTGAACTTACACGGGCAGTATTAATAGTTAAAATGGTGGATTTAATGAAGATATGATAAAAAAGGGCAACGAAGGTGGACGGTGCTTTTTCAGTTCTAGTCGTTTATCCCCCCGGAAAATCCTTCAAAATACTCCCCCAGAAAATATACCCCCTTCAAAGAAAATACACCCCCACCCCCTGCAAATAATACCCCACCCCAGAAATTACCCCCGACCCCGGAAATACCCCTACGGGAAATACCCCCGGGGAAAATAAGCCCGGTGGAAAATAATCCCCGCGGAAAATAGGGTCTTCTAAATTTGAGAATTTTATTCAGTTGTGTTTTTTTCCTTTAGTTTCGTTGAGAAGTGCTAAGGAAAGGGAAAAAGAGGAATTTAAACCATATGTATCTTAAAAACTTAAACAAAACGCAGATCCATTATTGTTGAAAGGACTTCCATATAAACTTTAACAATTTTTGGCAGTAGTGGGTGCTAAATAAAAAAAAAAGGAGAAAAAAATTGTAGGCGAACAACCATCAAAATTAGGCTAAAAGCATGTGGCGAAAAAACTTTAAGAAAGTTTATCCTTCCTTTGAAAGCATAGGTGGCTTTGGGAACCATCAAATTCTTATTGTTTAGGATTTTACGGACGAAAGCGTTGTCAAATTCTACGAATTAGTTTTTCTTATCTTCCAAGTGTAAAACGGCCAGAAATCCCCATTAATAAATAAACAAAACCCAACAAATATTACAATGTAGAAATTACAATAAATACCCTAGTCAAACTCAAAACGAGCAAAAATTAAAAGGAGTGGGGCTGACAAACCCCATATCTTCTCAAGACCAGAAAAATAATTTGCTCTTTACTAGAAAAAAAATAACCGTGGATTTTCAGTTTAATATACATATTCTGATGTTAATTCTTTAATGTCTTAATACTTCTTTATTTATTGAAGTCAAAAAAGTGAAAACATTTAAAATGTATTTTGCTTTTAGTAAAGTGCAAATTAGGTTTGGGCTTGAGAAGGCGTGGGGGTTCTGAGTCCTACTCATGTTGATTTTTGCTCGTTTTGGTTTTTTACTCGGTTATTTATTCTAATTTCTGCTTGTTTTTTGTTTAATTTATTTATTGATGGTAATTTGGGGTAATTTTAAGCTTGGAAAAATATTCGAGTTCATTTTTACTCATTTTTGGCTTAATGGATCTCTTTACTTTTCTTCAACAAACTTGTTTTACGGCAAAAGTTTTTTAAATTAATTTCAGTTTGTTTTTTAATTGACGTAGTCTTTTTCATGGAAAAAAATATTAAATCTTTTTGTTGTTTTTTCTTCATCAGACTCTTATCATTTTCTATTTGTCTATTTACCCCACGGGGCTTATTTGCCGGAGGGGTTGTTTTCCGTAGGGTTATTTTCTGCGGGCTATCTTTCAGTGGGGTATTTTCCGGGGGGGGGGGGTCATTTTACGCGGGGGGAAGATGTATTTTTCGCGGTGGTATTTTCCGGGAAATATTTCCCGGGAAGTATTTTCCGGGGGAGTATTTTCCACGGGGGTATTTTTTGGGGGAGTGGGTATTTTTCACGGGGATATTTTCCACTGGGGAATATTTTCTGGGGGTTATTTTCCGAAGGGTATTTTCCGGGGGGGGGTAAACGCTGGCCACCGTTTTTTCACAATTGAAAAAAAAGTTTGGAAGAACAGAAGGATAAGTCTGCAAACAAAGATTATAATATTGGAAGCTACAGTGATGACAGTGGTGAAGTATGGCTCCCAAGCATAGGGTCTTTGGAAGACAGAGGAGGATTTGTCAGATTTTTTCTTGAGGAATTGTCTAGGGATAGTTTTGGGTACATCTCTGACTACCGTATTTTAAATAACAGGCTGTGCAAGAAATTTGGTCTTATCTCACTTTTTAGGGCTAAAATGAGAGATAGGTTGAGATGGCTTCGGCACGTTTTTGGATTAAGGATGACGGATGAAGGATTGTCAATGATATTCCTTTTTGGCCATCCATCTAGGCTACGGGAAGGAAGAGGTTATAAGAAAGGATTTAAAGGAAATTGGAGCTTCTTTGGAGGGGTTAAAGAAAGAATCTTTTAATAGATTCGGATCGAGGAAGAACAGTGTTTGTTTCAGCCAGCTTGGCGCTGCGATCAGTCGTTAATGGTCATAGTATATTCAAAGTTGTCATAAAATTTAAGCTGCAATCTAATATTTATGAAAAATTAAGAAAACCTTACAAAAATTACAATAATTAGGTAAATACAATATCAACAGAAAACGAAAGTTAGACACCTGACGACAACGTTTAGAAAACAGAATAAAATCTGAATATTAAGTTAAAACTTAAAACGAAAATAAACCGATTTAAACAAAAAGCCAATAACGGAGGGGTAACGAAAACAATTCTGGGAAAATAATATTATTTTAAAATTATAAAATTGCTTGCCGCAAATGTTTGTCATAAGAAATTGTTTTTCTTTTAAACTCGATTTATATTTCCTCGTTAATATTTGGAATTTTAAATACAAAAACGGTAGATCTCGTGTTCAAAAAATTTGTCGTTTTTAGTAAAGCGCAAATGATACTCCAGCCATGAGGGAGGAGGATTTATGGGGTCGACTGCCCCACTATACTTTTGTTTATTAATGTTATATCTAAGTTTGACGTGTTTTACAACTACTTCCGCAGTTTATTGGCTTTAGTTTCTTTTAAAAATTGTCCGAAAAAGCTCTTTTAATTTCATTTTATTATATGTTACCTTTTGAACTTCAAACTAATAGTTTTGGATGACATTCATTCGAATTCTTAGGAAGCATTCAACCTATAAATTCATTGAATCCTTTCAATAAATCTAAAATTTATAACCCTGTTAAAGACAACGAACTTCCGAAATGACCCCGACAATGTTATAAATACCAAATAGAGTTAAATTCCGAGGTCGAAGGCTAGTGAACTAAATCACCAATTCAATTAAAGTATGCCTGTATTTCGGTGAAAACACACAAACAGAGAGTTTATTTGTAAAAACAAAATCTTGCCTCGAACATTTTCGTTCTTTTGTTTGCTTAATGTATTATAACGAAGAACCATTAACATTGTAAAAAGGCTGAGTTGTTTATCTCTCCAGAAATCGCATTTTCCTGGCAATCTAGATTTCCCACTCAGCATTAGTCAACTTAATGCTTTAGTTAACCCATCTGTTTTCTCTCCACAAATAAGGGATAATATGATTGGCTCACAAAAATTCATAACAAAATAAACCAGTATAACTAAAGTAGACTTTTTAACATGGAACGTGGAGTGACGGGGCATAATCACACTTATACTTTTTGGTCTAAAAAAAAATCCGTTTTTCATGTGAATGACGTCACATTACAATGAATTAGAGAGCTAAAAAGATATATAATAATATTACAATGAGAACCACTGGTCAAACGCATTAGTAACTAAAGACATGGTTCATGATTTCTCTTAGAGAGACCGGTGGGTTAGAGTGAGGCTTCATAGTTCAATGTTAAAACATAGCCTCGTATTCATAGCTTCCAATATTCTTATCTTCCATCGCAGATTTATCTCCTTATTCTTCAGAATTTTATTTTTACTATGAAAAAAAAAACACCATCAGCCTTGGCTATTCTTATTTTAACATCTCTACTACTATTCTATTATATTCTACTTTTAACATATTTATTAATAATACAACCTAAATAATTGAATCCATCCACTTGATCGATCTTTTTTTTTTACCAAAAATCATTTCTTCACATTCGCTTATTCTTAGTCTAAGCGACTTATTCTTCTTAACATTAATTTTCAGACCTATTCTTGAGCCTTTAAACTCTCAAAACCTAAAAAAAAAATCATTCATTTTGCCAACATTTTCTTTAAGGGCACCCAAATCATCTAAATAATCAACATCAAAGGGATTTTTTATTTCTTATTTTATTCCATACTCAGGTGTGCTCCTTAGAACAAAGTTCATCAAAATAATCAATATATTTGGGGATTGGACGCAACCCTGCTTAACTGCCGAATCAACACTAAACCAGCTACTATCCTCATTCCTTAGCCACACCAATATTACTCTCGTACGTGGCACTAATCCATTTAGTTTATTTATCTGATATATCCTACAAGAATATGAACTTCGCTAAAGCCCTTCTATCGCCTAACTCAAATGCTTGTTATTAAAATATAAGGCATTTTTCGACTATCAATCTAAGGGGGAAAATTCTATCGATATATCCTCCCCCAACTCTAACAACCACACTGTTTTTCTGTCAAAATTTTGTCTACACGTCTCTACTCTAAAAAGTATCATCGTACTAAGTAATTCCCTTCGTACAGAAACCAAGCAATTTCCTATTACCTTTATAATTACCACACTTATTTTTATTACTTGTTTTTATAGAAAGGCTTTCAGTAGTTAATCTCTAACTTCACAATCACCTTATTTAGAAAAAAAAATATAGAATCCTTTTGAAAATAAATTTGTCTTAAAAACATTTTCTACTTCTAGAAATTGCTAAGTCTCTGAAAATGGTACTTTGATTATAATTTCCCCCCATCAAGAGATTAAGATTTGTGGCTGGCCAATTACCTTCCCAACTTTTAACCAGATAAGCGCTCTTTTGGCTGTATGCGAATCATTCATTCCAGCCACTTGTTTATTTCATCTTCATTTATATTCAACTTTGAGGTGACTGATGCCCTTTAACTGGCTTGACCAAGGGCGTCGTTTCGAGGAGGGCAGGGGAACAGTTTACCCGCAATAATTTGGAAAAAAATATTATATATTCCATGCCCCTTGACTATCCGGATATGGATCCCTATTGCTCCCCTATTAAACTACTGGAGCTACGCCCCTGGGATTGACGAATCCAGGTGGATTCATCTTGAACTTGTCAGATGAACTCCCACATGTAAAATAGCAAACAAATTCAAAAATAAACTAATCACCCTCATGGTACCCTTATCAAATTACGACATCTGGAATCCTTAAAAAATAATGAGCTGCTAGCCCCTAAGTTATTACGTACCTTACAGGTACTCTGGCTGAAGACATGAAAGTGCTGCGAAGTAGTCAGGTATCTAGTACCGGAAATACCGTCGATTGGTAAACATTTGTTGTTATTGTTGATCTAATGGATTTTGGATAAGGAGAAAATAGGATTAAAAGTCTACCTTTTCCACAGCGAGACGTATAAGGTAAGTTCGTTTTTCTGGGTTGACTGTGAATCTCCCCATTTAAGGAAGTCCTCCACCTTACCAAGTGTTTGTAGAATAGTTTCAGCGTGATTGTGAAATGTTTGACCACGGTAAACAGAAAATTTGAGAATTTCGTAAAATGAAAAAAGGGTATTGTCACTTAAATATCTATAAATTATTAAGAGAGGAGGGGTGCATTTACTAGTGAATTGATTATTTTACTTGGAAAGGGCATAAAAAGGAATCGAGTGGCATGTTCACCTTGCCTCTGTGTCAGTTGAGGAATCTTGTTGGCAGTATATTCAATTGATCAATCAATTTATTAATACTAAAAGAAAAACTATTACAAAGTAAATCAGTTAATTGGCCCAAGAAGCTTTGCTTGTAATGGACCACAGAGAACAAGAATAAAACACTTTTATAAAATATATACAAGAAAAAAACAACAACAAAAAAAAACACTGGACATTTAACAGATAGAAGATTTAGAAGGAGATTAAACATATAGCTGAAAATGATTTTAAAAGAAGAGAAGTGACATACAAATTGGGATAGAATTAAAAAGAGAGACAAAATTTATAGAACTGAAAAGTGCCTTTTGGCACTTTAATGCTTAATGCGACGAAATAATGCCTTTGCAGAAAGAAAACCACACCACATTGCCTTTCAATACCTAAATAACATGGAAATTTTTAGATTTATAGAAGATTAGACAAATGTACATTGTAAAGCATAAATCAGATCGAACAGATCATAAACTATAATCTATGTTGAATTTATATTTTAAATGTGTCTTTATTTTGTAGATTTAAATATATAGATATAGATCTACAAGTAGAAGTATATTTATATATAGAATTTTTTTTAGATTTGTCGAACTTAGCACTTTTGTCGTTCCGAATAGCGCGATTTTTCAAATTTTATAGCTGAGTCAAGTAGCTCGTGGTATCGAACTGTAAGTAAGGAGCGATTGAGCCCAATAGCAACCAAAACTCGAAAAAACTAAACTTTGATGATAATAAATCCATCAAAAGAATTGGCTTTTATGCTGACTCCAAGTACATAAAATTCATTGGGTTTAATGTTACTTATTAATAGCTACGAACCTCAGAGAATTTACCTAATTTTCGGAAAAGGGGGGAAATACCCCAGAAAGCTAAGTGATCTTTATGAAAATCACACACTCAGATTCAGCATATCAGAGAATCCTAATGAAGAGGTTTTAAGCTCCTAGCTGCAAAAACATGAAATTTTGATTTTTTATGTGCCAAGAGATTGAGCACGGACGCATGTTTCTTTTTAATTTGTATTTTTTTTCCTGGGGTGATCGTATTGAACCAATGGTCCTAAAAGATCGGGAGAGGGTTTTTTGAACGGAAATCAAAACTTCTGGTGTCCTTCTTCAGCGACCAAAAAGATTAAGAGGCCAACTAGCCCCCCATGCCCCCTTTTGTCCCAAATACATCCGACCAAATTTTAAATTACCCATTTGATTAAGTTTGACACTGGGGGCGCTAGATTTGAACGAGATGTACTTTACCGTAAAGAGCGAGACCTTACCGTAAAGAGCGAGGGATTGCCTAGGGGGCCTACTGCCTCATATGTGAAATAGTTGCTGTTGCTTTTAAATTTTAAGTGTTGCTACTTACTTTTAGTATTTGAAATGCTAAGAAACTCGTCTGAAATTAATTCTCTGTGCAATTCAATTTCCTCTTTAATGTTCTTTCCAAAATAAAACCAACATAATATGATACCACTGCTATTGCAGCTCCCCGCCCCCTAATCATGCTAGATATATATAGCCTCAAGCTATAAGCAAAAGTTTGCTGATTTTAAAAAAAATTCCAGCCTCAAATTTGCAGGTACTTGTGGGTCGAAACTAAAGTGATTCAAGCTTCTGGGTTGCAAGGTTAAGCTGCTTAAATAAAGCTATTCCTAGCCAAACCTATTTTTTCCGTTTAAGGTTACAAATGTAATATTTTGAGGGTATATTATTCGCAATTTTGAAGTTATTTCTCCTCGTCCCCTGCTCCCTGAAGTAGGAAAGTCTTCCCTTTGAAGGTTGAAGAAATAGACAGAATTTTCCAGGAGGCTTACTTAGAACCAGGCTAAAACATAAAAATTACCATTTCAGCAAAAATGCTTTGTTTTGGTTTGAAGGGGGCGCGAGGTTGCGCAATATGATTCAAAAGGACACAGCTCTGGAAAGGGTTGGAAACCCTTGGGCTAGATTATAATAGAAGCTATGCCAAAAACCAGTCGAATATTCGGACTTGGATGCTTCAACAGAAATCCTACTGAAAAATAATTAGTTTTTCAGTTTGCTAATATAATTTATTTTTTGGAAGCGTTTTTTGTGCATTGATGTCAGTCCGTTCGCACGAAGTGGTATTAGACAATATATTAAGAGGAACTTTTTGTATTATTTCCGCATTGTTAAGAGACATTATTATTTAATTCATGATTATAAGGAAAGTAGCTGGAATTTCAGGCCATTACGATAAGTTTATTTATAAAGATCGTAGGAAAGTTTTCCCTCCAGTACATTTAGCTATTTTGTCTGAAAATAAGGGGATATCGTAGATCATATATCGTCCTTTCAATATACCTCTTTATACGTATATACCCGTTGTATATCGTATATCTTCTCGGATCTCGGAAAGTTCGTACCTTCTCGAAAAATTGGTGCAAACACAGAAATTAGAAGATGGTCCTCAAACTCTAATTTAACTCGAGCTTGCCAATCTGCAAGGTTTTGGTTTTGAACTGCCGAAGGGTAACATGGTTGTGAATATAAGCGTTATCAGTGAAAGCCTGAATAAGCTGATGAAAAAGTAACACCCATACTAAAATAGCTCCTATTCTGAAACCATGGAAGCCTCCCACGCAATCTTCCTCATACAGGCCTGTTACTTTGTCGACCACACTATGTAAGCTATTTGAGCTTGCTGTCTGCAATGAAGTAAGAAGTATGTGTTCGGTCCCCCCACACCAGTTTGAATTGCAGTAATCTCTGGGCTGTGATCATGCGCTCTATTCATTAGTTTCTTTATTGGTTGACACGGAAAGTAATATATGACTCTCTTGTCCCAGGAAGACACGACCTCGCACGCGCTTTCGATTCATCCATTCATGCTTTCGGCAGCACAAAGAGGAGTCCAAGCATGTGTTATAAAGCCCTTTGACTCAATGTATAGTTCACTTCGGGCTAGAATAAAGGGCCCAAATGTAAATTGTAATGTACTAGTTGAGTCTGACGTACCAGTAAAGAAGGATATAAGGCAAGGGGCTGTAAACTCGCCAGATTTGTTCAGTAACTCTGGTATTGAATCACAATATAAATCCCCGGCCTTTTATGGGGTTATATAACCCCCCATTCCTTATGGGGTTGATGTGTTGCTCATTAGCTATGCAGATGATATTTTAAATATTAATAGATATTGTAAATATTATAAATATATAATATTTATATATTTATATTATAAATATAAATAATATATTGTAAAAATAATATATTATAATAATATATTGTAATATTATAATATATTATATCATATTATAAATATATTATAAGTAATATAATATATTATAAATATATAATATAAATATTTTATAAATATTAGTAGGACTCTACAAGGAATAAAAAGTTGTTTCAGTGCTTTAACGGATGAGTATTTTCGTATGGGCCATTCGTTTAACCCACCGAAAATGGAACTGTTTTTAACTATAATGTGCCAGTCGATGATGTATCTGTCATTCTAGAAGGTACTGATGTCAAACCAGTTCAAGCTATTACATACCTTGGAGTCCGAAATGGTACATCGCAAGGCTACGCGTGAACTTGCTATCGACGATACACTTAGAAAAGTTTGTCTTGCGTATGGAAGGCTTGTCCTTATGAAGACAAAATTCAATCGTCATATTCTAGCCCGGTTATATGTTATATTTGTTTTCCCCCATATTGTATACATATCTCCGTTTTGGAAGTGTTTCAATCAGACAGATAAGAAAAAGCTGGGTATGATTTATTTCAAATATGCCAAGTATTTTCTTGGGCTACCACTGTGGACCAGTAGCCACTATTTGATTAAAAGATTTGGTCTGATAGATCCAGATGTTGCTGTCCCTATAAGAATAAATGATTTTCAAGATAAGTTCCAGACTCTAAATCACCCTTAGTTGACTCTTTAGAGAACTTTTTTTTTAAATTCGAAATCATATTTAATAGTTGACTGTTGAGTGTATTCAACCTTTTGCATATATTTGTGTTAAACTGTATTTTGCTACCTTGTTCTTTTTTTCTTTTTTTTATTTGTACTCTGCCCCCTATTGTATTTGTACAGTTTTGGCAGGCAATAATTCTATATTATATCATACATTCAATGGTTTCTAACACAGAAAAGCTGCATTTTCAATATGGGGTGGCCCGAAGATTCCAAGATGAGGGTTGTAAACCAGCATTGGAGGGTTTTCGGCTACGGAAAATGGACCCACTGAGAATTTTCTCAGAATGTTCACCCACTGAGAATCTTATCCCTATTTGACCAAAAATTGTTGTTTTTTGGTAGAAAAAAACACACACTGGGTAAAGTGAACATGTGAGAGACACTTAGCCGTTTAATAAGTCAGCCTTATTTTGTTGACTATGGCTTGAAAGGATAAAATGAGGGAAATAAGATAAAGCGGCACTTTCGAAACTTCTCTAAAGTACATTATATTTGAAGGTACATTATATTGCCGAGCTGAATCCTGCCTTTACGTTTTTACAGGCTTTTACAGGCCAAAATTGTTCAAATCTCTTCATCATGCTTACCAAATTTGAAGATAATATCGCTCAAGTTTGTTTTAGAATATACATATACATTTTCTATTTCGGATTGAAAGTCTTGGCAAATTCTTTTGAATTTAGCAAATATATTCTTTGAAAGCTCACATTTTTATGGGCGGCGTATTGACTACAAATTAACTTCCAAAAATTGTTTTGTACATAACCAATTGCTGTATAACCAACAGCTGTTGAAGTAAATAGTTACTCAAGTGTAGTTCCGTCGACTCTTTCTTTTCTGCTATTGCAACTATTAAATTAGTGCTTTAGTCACGTTTTTATTAAAAGAATAACACATTCTTTAACTATTAGAAATTTTCAGGCCGAGTTTAATTAGAAGAAAAGCCATACAACCTTGAACGAATCTTAATTGAACTTAGAGTTTTTTTATTTCTGAGCGGTGATAGTCAAACAGAGACGCAAGCCACATATGACACACTTGAGCTTTAAGATGCTAATTTTAGGCTTAATTTTAGAGCATTAAGATGCGGTTTGCGAAAAGTTTGCTTGGGCCAGTCTTTTTTTCATCCTAATGCAATGCACATGTATTTAATTTAGTTCTGTTTGCACTGGTTTTGAATTTTCTATTCGTAATTAAAACGAGAAAACAAATAAAATCCTTTGCAGGATACATCAAATTTATTGATAAATCAATTTCACACTCCACTGTAGGCATATTGTGTAAAAGATTGTAGTTTTTAGTACAATTTGGGCTTTTGGATTTCAAAAGAGTTGTTTTTCGGTTTTTTTTTACACAAATCTTCAAATTTAATATATTATATCTAATTTAAGAAGTCATCAAGATTTTGTCTTGCACGTATGATTTGTTTGATTGGTGATTGTTAAAGTTTTTTTTCTGAAACAGCGAAATTCAATAGATATAATAGATAAAAACATAACAAAATTCCTTTATAGGCAGCAGCAAATTTATCGATTAAATCAGAAAATTGGCACCCTCCACTATACTGTGTATTATCATTTTATTTTTTTTTGTAAAATTTGGGGTTTTAGATTTTAAAAGAGGTTTTTTTCTGTTTTGTTACACATACCTCCAAATTTAGTCTTTTATATCGAATTCAACAACGCCGAAAAATCTTGTCTAGCACCCATACCTTTTTTATTGGTGATTTTTAAAGTTTTTTTCTTTTTGTCTGAAACATGAAAATTCAATAGATAGAATAAATAAAATATATTGTGGAAAACTATTAGTGATAAAGAAAATCTAACTTCTTTTTTTGGATTTTGCACGTAGCCCACGAGTGTACTGTGACATTTTCTTAAGTAATAAAATTATCCTTTTCTTGTTTTTAATCCATACTTGACTGAGCTGAAATCTACAAAAGGAACCAAATAGAAATCTGCATGTCTAAAGAATTACAACAACAACAAAAATTTGTATTGTAGCTTTGCACGGAAATTCAATCATGAATTTCTACTTTACAAAAACGTATGTTTTTTTTAATAGTGTAGCGTTTTATTTCGTAAAAATTGTTTTTCTGTTTTGAATAAAGAAAGCTAAACAGAACATTTTTCTGAAAGGGCAGCAATGGAATTGAGAAAGTACAAAAAACCATTATGTTAAAACGAAGGATGCAGACAACTTCATTGCAGCTTTTAATTTCGATTACAAAATCATGTAACAATTTCAATTTTTTGTAAAAAAAACTTGGGGTAAGAATACGTAAAACTTGCCGAAGAACTTGCAGCATAATAATTGAATGCATAATAAAAAGCGGCACCAGAAAGACAAATAAGTTAGGTCTTGATCTGCAAATCGTGCAGCGAACTGAGATAATTGCTCAATACACTATTTTTTCTGTCATTTTTTCATATTATCGTACATATGAACCTCTTGAGAGAAGTGAGTGATACATATTAACCTCTTGAGAGAAGTGAGTGATACTATAAGAGTGGTACATATTAAACTCTTGAGAGGAGAAGTGAGTGATACATATTAACCTCTTAAGAGGAGAAATGAGTGATACATATTAACCTCTTGAGAAGAAAAGTGAGTGATACAAACCCTCTTGAGAGGACAATTGGGAGTGAGTTTTTTTATAAGGAAGAAGATGCAGATTTTTTTATAGGTAACTAGGGTGAATAAACGATTATCATAGACGAACACGACATCTTACGGGTATCTTACGTAATTCATACCTCCGTCGCATCAAGTCTCTTCACACCACTTGTGGGACACTTCTGCCCCGTGTGGAACGAGCCACCGAGTGTTCATATTTTTGGGAAAATGGTGACCCCTTACTTTTTTTCCTTCCGTTGGTATGAAAATGAATGACTCATACCTGTTTGCCATGGTGTAAGGGATACTGCAATGGCTCTATTTGCCTTGTTTCAAGCTCATTGGTAGAGATGGGGTTAAACCATGCAGAATACGTTGTATATTTATCCTACCATAAAAAATACATGACCTTGTTTCCTGTTGATATTTGTGCTTTCAGAAGGATTGGAGCCCTTCCCCAAAATTTTTCCCTGAATGAATCATAGCATGGTGTTGAGACATACTCTCTGCTCCAGACTGCTCTTTACTTTTGAAAAGAATTTTTTTATTACTATCTCCACATATCGCAGACTGAATGCTTCAGCGAAATAAATAGTCGTAAGTGTGTTTTTGTAAGACGCAGCCTGGCCCCATTGAAAACTAATATGATAATACGCCTTAATTTATCTTTATACTACTGATAATCGGAGGTACCCCATAAGGGGAAGTGAAGAAGAAAGTCCCTCTACCATCAAGTTCAGTCTGTTTAAAAAAAAAAGAATGATTCAAAAGGGCTGCAAGCACAATACCTGATTTTTGCCAGACTATTTGTCTCAGTTGGTAAAAAAAAACCATCCAGGAGGAAAAATCTGTCACTCTTCCATACCCCGAAACATGTTTGCTAGTGATGTGCCTCCACAAGGAAAATGTCTTCGAAAAATTGAACATACACATATATATGTTCAATTTGTCAAAATTAGTGGGTTGTGAGCGAAGAGCCGGCAAGGATCATGGTTGTTTAAGCACAATTACTAAAGTACGACTTTGTTAAAATTTATTTTCTCATTCAGTTTTGGTCACGAATTCTTTTAAAAGAAAATTAAATTTTCGCTGTTTGTAATTTTTTTAGAAAATTATTTTGGAGAAAGGCTATTTGACAGCCACACAAAATTCTAGATGAACTGTTATCATGCCTTCACGCATCGAGAGAAAAGGGTGAGGTCATGTCACCGAGATTGACCCAAAGTATCATCAATCCCGGAAAAACTGTCAAACAGTCAGAATTAACCTTCTCGTTTGTTTGTAAAACCCCTTCCCTCCCCTTTCTCCTTAGGTGCTGGTTCTTTTTTTCCTAATGGTTTTACCTCTTCAATAATAATCCTAAAAATACGCTGACCATATTTAAAGTACCGAACCAAATTTGCCAATTGACATATTTGGACATTAATCTAAGGACAAGGGTTGTCAGAGTGCCCAATGGAACTAGCTTGTTATATTATATAATAATCAAGTCAGCAAGTTTGTGATAACGAACTGTAAGTAAGGAGCTATTCAGCGAAATAGCAACCAAAACTAAAAAAAGGAACTTGATAACAATTATTCCATAAGAAATGTTTTTTTTATGCTAATACTAATTATAGGAAATTGATTAAGTTACATGCTACCCATCCAAAGCAACAAGCCTGAGAAAATTTGCCTCATTTAGAAAAAGGGGAGAAATGCCCTCAACAAGTCAAGCCATTTTAATGAAAATCAAACATTGTGAGAGGGAAAATTCAAACGGAAATTAAAATTTTAGTTCCCTTTTGAAGTTACCGAAAAGATTGGAGGGTAACTAGCCTCTCTCTCACGCCCCATTTTTCTCCAAAAACTTTGGGTCAAAAACATCTTTTGAGATAGCCATTTGGTTCAGCATAGTTGAAAAATCCAATAGTTAGGCCTAGCCCCACGCTAGCCCCTGGGGAAAGCGCTGTAACTTATGCAGTTTGCCCATTGTTCACATATAGTATTTGCTATTTGATTTATGGAATTTTCAGTGGAAATTTTCTGCAAGGGAGGTGGGAATTTCCCAAGGGAGACTTTCCCGCGGGGAAGTAATTTTAGCGAGAAATCTCACACGGGGGGAATTTTTTGAACTCCTTTGAGAAATTCTTTTTATTTGACTGATTTTCTCTTTGGATGCACAGTTTTACGCGTGGAGAGAATGTTCCGGGAAATTGTCCAGGGGAAACTTTCGGTGGGGAGAAAATTGTCTGGCTTTTTTCCGTGGGGGAGGAATTTTTTGCAGGAGAAATTGTCCATGGCAGGGCCGGGTGGGGTGAGGGGGTCTGAGAAAAATTCTGTGGAAGGTAAAGGGATTTCTGATTAGACTTGAAAAACAATCAGAAATTAAATGAAAAGCCAGTTATTTTTTTAAAGTATAAGTAAATTGCCTGGGGGAAATTTTCAGCGGGGAATGAATTGTCTGGGTATTAACTTTGAGATGGATTCTCTATGGGAGGATATTTTCTGAAAGGAGTTTTTTCTGTGGGAGAGAATTTCTATTAGGTGGGTATATTTTTCCGTGAAAATTTTTCCAAAGAGGGGGAAGGTGGACTTTCTGGCATAATTTGAGAAATGATCTGAAATGAAGTAAAAATGAAGAAATAAAGTTTTTCTTTCAACTAAAAAAATTTTTTTTTTAATATTTCAACATAAAAACTTAAACGAGCAGAAATTATTGCGCATATGAGGAGGGGCTGTTCCTTCCTCAATCCATTGCTCTTTATGCTAAAGTTTACCTTTTTTACCAATTTTTTAAGAACGACTCCAGAAAGACAAAGGCCTTTTAGCTAGAATAAGCAGCTTTTTAAACTACTAAAGAACTCGAGTGTGAAGAGCGATATACGGAATAATTATTACAAAGAAAAAGAATAAACAAGCAAAATAATTTGTCAGGGTCGACTAATTTTTTTGACATATTGTTAGGACATTATGTTAGATAAGGTCCTTTCCAATTATGCTTAGTTATCGAAGCATTAAAATTTGTTCTTTTCATAGCTTCAGAAGTCATAAAACCATCAAAGGTGTTTATTTTTATGTAAAAAACTCAGAAGCAATAAAAATGCACTAAGGTATATAATACCAGGCTATCATGTTAAGCGTAAAGAACTTTGTGACAGATGCTACGTGATCTTAAGAAAACGTGCTGCATGTTTAGTTATCTATGTTTTTTTTTTTTTTTTTTTTAATACTTTTGTGAATCTGAGATTAATTTCCTACAGAATATAACATTAAGCCCACAAAAGCTTTTTAATGGGCTGAGAATCCTTTAATAATCCTAGTAAGAGCCTCTCATGTACCATTTCAGCCGTATGTATACCCTCTCAGTTTTCATTTCCGGAAGAGACATGATCCGTTATCTAACAGTTGGGCATATAAAGAATTTCTAGTACAGTTTATAATTCTTTCTTTTCTCACTCAACTTCCTAGCCACTCAAATTTCCAGTATACGACCCTCCACCAGCAGAAATACCCACCTGCTTAGCCTCCCGTTTACCAAACAGTCAAGCAATAAAAATTCTAAAGCCGTATTCCTTCCTACCTCTCCGCCTTTCACCCTCCTAATCCAAATAATGTAGTAGATCAGCAATCTTCACTTATCGTCGAACTCACCGCCCTAAAATAAAATTAATGATGACAAACTTCGAAATATCTCCCATCTAATTTTATTTAGAATTTACCCGATAATTTCCTCCTCCACCCTTCAGGTTAAGTCTAATTTTAATTTTGGGCTGAACTAGCTTTTGGCTGCGCTTACATCTCTAAACAAAGAATTCTGGAGATGTTGGCCTAGACGCTTAACAGCAAACTATGCTCAACTTGTGTTATAACGTCTTTATTACGTATAGCGTTATCATAAACATCAAATTTACAGCTATAAGACAAAATTAGGAATTTTATGTGTATTGTAAGGGTTAGGGCGTTGGAAATTCACTGGTACAGCTCAGGTTCGGTTACCCTCTCACCACCATCTTATCCAACTTTTTCGTTGAAAAGGTTTTTTTCTTACCTTTTTCATTTGTTTATTGCTTCACCTTTATACTTTAGTAAATTTGTGAGGTATTAGATAACTAAATAAGTTAAAATATTTTGAGCTTCTTCAAATAAATATTGAAATACAAATATGTCAGAACGCTGCGTGATAATCCTTTGTCGGTTTTATTTATAGCTTTCTAACAACTTAAAAACAAGCAGATGTATCAAAATAATTTTTCATACAATTGTCTAAAATACGGACTAGTGTACTTTTTTAAAAGTTTTTCTAGTTTGTCAGGCGATTGTGTCAACCCTGAAGGCATTGTTATATGTTCTTTGGACTATTTTGAGTAATATTTCAATCAGATTTAAATTACCAATCATAATTTTGATCAGATTCGTTTGGTGAAAAAAGGTGTATTTGATTGGGAGGAGGGAGGCCTCCTGCCTCTCATCACTTCTGACTCTTAAAAGGGAACTAGAACTTCCAGATTTCAACTAAACGAGCCTTCTTTAAAGTTCAAACAACCATCTCTTCCATAAAACCTTAAATACCTCGGGGCATAACTTACAACCATTGTCCCCTGACTTTGAGGGGTTTGTTTCAACCCCAAAACCCTTGTTATACGATATTTGGACTATTTTAATGTAATGGTGATCTCAAAATTTCTATTAGATGCATTTCGGAACAATAAAATGTGTGTTTGTGTGTGGGGGGCGGGGGTAGCCGCATTCGATTACTTTGACTCTTTAAAAGGGTACTAGAGCTTCAATTTACAAATTCAATGAGCCCCCTACGAAGTTTATATGACCACGCTTTCTATAAAAACCTCATATGATCTTAGGGCGTAACTTACAACCCTTGCCCTGAGGGCTCTGGGGGATGTTATCCTCAAAGAAATAATTCCCAGAACTTTCAACAGCGTTGAACAAAACGGCTTATTTCAAAATTTTGATCAGAAATATTTGGGGAAATGATGGACGTTAAGGGGGAGGGGGCATTCGCTCTCCTATCACTTTCTACTATTAAAAAGGGCACTTGTCCTCTCAATTTCTATTTGAATGACTCCTTTTTGAAGTTTCTACGACAATACTTTCTTCAACAAACCTTATATACTCCCCGGGCATAACTTAAAGCCCTTACCCTGAGGGCTCCAGGTAGGGCTTGTCATCCTCAAATTCATAATTTCTGAACCTTTCAACTACTTTGAACGAAATAGCTATATCAAAATTTTGATCGGAAGTGCTGGAGGAAATGATTGGCGTGGGGGGGCATTTGCCCTCCTGACGTTCGACTATTAAAATCTTGGTGAATAAGGTGCGCTTAAGAATGGATTTACACTATAAACTAGGGCACCAGCCCTCTCAATTGTCAATTGAATGAGCCCTTTTTGAAGTTTCTTCGATAGCACTCTCTATAAAAGTCTTACATGCCTCCAGTGAATTACTTAAAACCCTTGCCCGGAGGGCAGTGGGGGATTTTCATCCTCAAAGACATAATTCCTAGGATCTTTTAACTATGCTGAACAAAATGACTATCTCAAAATTTTGATTGGATGTGTTTGGGGAAAGGGTTGGCATGGGAGGGGGTTTAGTTGCCCTCCAATCACTTTCGACTAATAAAAAGGGCGTTGGTCCTTTTAATTTCCAATCGAGTGAGCCTTTTTCGGAGTTTCTACGACAACTCTTCGATACGAAGTGCCCTCGTCTAAGACAAACCAAAAATAAATAAATAAACAAACAAATTATACATTGTGCCAACTTCTTTACTTAGGCAGAGCTATTGCGCTGCCTATGACTAAGATAGTACGAATTTGATTATAAAAAGTACTAAGTTTTATATTCTTTTTCAATAATTTTGTTTTTATTTAGGAAATTCTATTCACTTTATATATAAATATACCTCGTTCTTCTGCAATGGTTCTATTTTTGTCCTATTTGGAGATGTAGAGGGTGTATTCTTTTCCACTTATAAAAGTTTTAAAACAAGAAAATCTAATCTTGAACCAATAAACCTTGGAAGTAATAACCACCTTAAAAATCAGAGAAAATATTTACCTGAGCAAATGTGGCAAAACAGGAAGCATAGAACGTTTTTCAATTTTGCCATTAATTAGGCTCACGTTTTTATTGATGGTAAGGTTTCAAAGGCAGTATATTTGGAAAAATATTAATATGGAATATATTGCGAAGTGCAACGGACCCTATTTTCTCGTTTTTCAAACAGTCCGTGGTAACGAACTGTAGTAAGAAGCCACCCGGCTCAATAGTAACTGAAACTCTAAAAATGGAATTTTGATACCAATAGTTACATCAAAAGAATTGTATTTTAATGCTGATTTTAAATATATAAGTTTCATCAATATCATTTATACTCATCAAATGTTACGAGCGTTAGAAAATTTGCCTCATTTTCGAAAATAGGAGGAAACCCCCCCCCTAAAAGTCATACAATCTTAACGAAAGTTACACCATCTGATTCAGCGTATCAGAGAACCTCATTGTAGAAGTTTCAAGCTCCTATCTACAAAAATGTGGAATTTCGCATTTTTTGCCAGGAGACAGATCGCGGATGCGTGTTTATTTGCTTTTTGTTTGTTTTTTTCCCTGGGGTGATCGTATTGACTGAGTGGTCCTAGAATGTCGCAAGAGGGCTCGTTCTAATTGAAATATAAAGTTCTAGTGCCATTTTTAAGTGACCAAAAAAAATGGAGGGCAAATAGGCCCCCTCCCACGCTCATTTTTTCCCTAAAGTCACCGGATCAAAATTCTGAGATAGCCATTTTATTCACCATAGTCTAAAAGCCTAATAATTATGTCTTTAGGGACGACTTACTCCCCCGCAGTCCCCTTGAGAGGGGCTGCAAGTTAAAAACTTTGACCTGTGTTTACATATAGTAATGGTTACTGGGAAGTGTACAGACGTTTTCAGGGGGATTTTTTTGGTTTAGGGGGAGATTTGAGGGGTGGTTTACTTGGGAGGATATTTCCATGGAGAAACTTCTCAAGGGGGAAGAGAATTTCAATTAAGGGGGGGGCATGATTTTCTAGCATTATTTGAAAAAAATAAATATGAAAAGTTTTTTCTACTGAAAGTAAGGAACAGCATTAAAACTTAAAACAAAAAAAGTTATTACGCATATCAGGCGTTTCAAGATTCAAGATAAAATTCTATACAACACACACAATATAAAAAAAGGGTCAAGCCGGAGACACAAGGTCGATTGACAAAGACCCGGTATAAAAATATAGCACACCTATTTAACAAAAAAAGAAATAAAAACAAATGCATAAAATAAATATAAATAAATCCACGACTCACCACTAGACGGGAACCCATCCACAAAACAACTGACACTCGGCAAATATCAATCCGAAAAACAAAACAAAAACAGTGTGCAAGCGAGGGTGACCGATGACCGGCTACTTATTTGTAAAAAGTTTACCTCCTCGTTATACCTCACTCTTTACGCTAAAGTATTTTTAGTAATTTCAACTATTTATTCTACGGCCTTTGTGATTCAAATGTCATTCTTAAGGAATTGGGACAACATATAAGCTTTAGTGTAAAGAGCGAAGTATCGACGTTACGTAAGTTAATTTGTAAGTTACTTTTATTTTTACCAATGAAAAGGTTTGCAAAAATTAAAAGTTCTAGTTGCTTTTTTAAGTAATCAAAAACTTGGAGGGCAGCTAGGCCTCCTCCCTCGCTCTTTTTTCTCAAAATTTTCAGATTAATTGCAATTAATTAATATACAAATTTCGTTTTAATTATTTATGTACGGAGAGCCAAGATCAAAACATGCATTAATTCAAAAACGTCCAGAAATTAAATAAAAAAAATAAGTTTTTTTTTAATGGAAGTAAGGAGCAACATTAAAACTTAAAACGAACAGAAATTACTCCGTATATGAAAGGGGATTCTCCTCCTCAATGCCCCGCTCTTTACGCTAAATTTTCTTACTGTTTTAAAAATAGAGTTGAGAGAAAGAGTCAAACTTTAGCGTAAAGAGTGGTGCATTGAGGAGGAGAATCCCCTTTCATATACGGAGCAATTTCTGTTCGTTTTAAGTTTTAATGTTGCTCATTGCTTCCATTTAAAAAACTTTTTTTTTATTTAATTTATGTTAAAAACGATCATGGACAAATTAAAAAAAAAATTATCTGGTCAAAGTATAAAACAAATTTGACACCTAAAGCAAGCAACAGTTTTAAAGCTACTTAATAAATTATATTTTATTTCAAATTATTGGAGAGGCAACTGCCCCTTTGCTCCCCCCCTCAACGACGCCACTGTCTACAGCTGTGAATTGCAGTGACAGAACAAGATACTTATGTCATTGAATTGTCTAGTTTGGATTTTTCCATTTGCCGCGCCAAGATCATCATATTAATCTGACTTTTCCTTGAGAATGATTTAGACTTGCTGAGAAAATTAAAATATTGTCCTATCTCTGTATGTTTTAACATATTTTCCTGAACATAAAAAAAAATACAAAACTAGTTCAAAAATGTAATTGAGTAAAATTTTAGCTATTGGGCGTTAGCAAAATTTTCTTCTAACATTCGAACATTAAAACCATAGTACTGTAAAAAAGCAATATACCAAAAACTTGCCAAGGGAAGATAACCAACAATTGCATATACTTTCAAACCTTCAAGTAAATGATTGTACATAACTTTCATCTTCGTAGTAATTCTTTTTATTCGTATGCAAATTATATCCATAGAAGGTAGTAATAGTAAATTCCAAAGCACTTTTTTAAGTTTTTTCTCTCAAAAATTCTTGACAGTGAAAGTTGAGAGAACAAGTTTATCTTTTAAATTGATAGACATCAGTGCTATTAAAGTCAGAGGCGAACGACATAACTCGCCTTCGAAAATTGATGATTGTTTAATTACGATGAAGATCAAGGTTACAGCCATCTGTCAGCGGGTATATATGTATGGCACTCCAGGGGGCTTTTTTTCTCGTATGATGAAGCATTTATTTACAAAGAAGCTAAAACTGAGATTTTATTTTGGATCGTCTCTTTGTTATCAGAACTGACTGCCTCATTTCAGATGAGGAAATTCAATTTTTGTAAACTGTATTGAAAGCCCACTCCTTCAAACCAAGTAATTTTATGTAAAAAATTTCTCTCTTAATTCGTTCCCTAACATTTACAGAATTTTTTGTGTTCCAACATGTATTATACCCTCTTTTCTCACTGAAAGAAAAATTTTGGATATGAAGCTTTTGCTGAAGCGTATGTAGGAGCAGCACTTGTGGGGGAACTTAGAAATAAATTGGCGAAACTTAGTCCCGTGTCATTTCAAAAATTATCGGTGTATATATATATATATATATATATATATATATATATATATATATATATATATATATATATATATATATATATACATATATATATATATATATATATATATATATATATATATATATATATATATATATATATATATATATATATATATATATATATATATATATATATATATATGTGTGTGTGTGTGGGTGTGTGTGTGGGTGGGTGGGTGGTTGGTTGTGTGTAACGAAGAAAAAAAAAGATCAAAAATGCTGTTTTCAAAGGCCAAATGAAAATACTGAAGATAACACAAAAAGCGAATATTTCGAGAGAACAACCGCCTCTCTTCTTCAGTGCTAACAAAATAATATGATCAAGGAAAAAATAACAAGTGCGGAAAGTACAACAAAACCAATGAAAAAAAAAAACGGCAAAAAATTAAATGAATTCAATAAAATACCAAAAATTAGAAGAATTAAAATCAAATACCTAACAAACAATAAAGTAAGTTATTCGCCAATATCCGCGATTTGCACAAAATCCAAACAAATTTGAACTGCCAACGACGGATACTAACGAACATCTGAGAAACAAAAGAAAAGATTCATTCACTCAAACAAACGAAGGAGTAATTGAATAAATTGGAGAACTAGGTCACCTGATTTCTGATTTTAACCATTACATTTCTTGCGGATACCTTTTGAGACCTAAGGGGTAGATGACGTGTTTGATTATGTGATTGGGGAAGTGGTTCAACGTTTATTTCAGGGATTAATAAAGTATCGACTTTTGATAACTAGGTCACCTGATTTCTGATTTTAACCCTTGCATTCCTTGCGGATACCTTTTGAGGCCTAAGGGGTTAATGATGTATTTGATTATGTGATTGGGAAGTGGTTCAACGTTTATTTCAGGTATTACTAAAGTATCGGCTTGTCTTTTGAGAAAACCGAAATAAGACTCATTTATTCTTAAATTACCTGAATCTCTGTTCAAAGCTAGACCTAAATACTGGTATTTGTAAATTTCAAGTGTTTCTCTGTAGTTCTGGGCAATACCTTTGTCATACGAAATTAGGCTAGCTTGGTTAAATAAAATAGTATGGTCATGATTATTAAATATGTTTTTTGAGAGGGCAGAGTCAAAATTTTCCGCTTTTTAAGGGTGTTAGTAATTGAGGTAGAGTGCTGAATTAATCTATCCGTAAGTCGTTGATCATTTCTTCCGATGTACCAAAGACCACAAGAGCAAGGAATTCTGTAGACACCGGAGTTTTCACCTATCGGGATAGGGCCTTTACCATGGTAGATTTGGGGACTGATAGTTTTTCTGGGTCTATAGTAAGTGAAAATATTATTTTTCCTTAGATTTTTGGAAATGTGGTCTGAAACTCCTTTAACGTACGGGAGACCAAGATAAACTGAATTTTCCCTTTGATTTGCGTTTACTATGTCACTATCTGATAATTGTTTAATATGTTTTGCAATTACGGAATTTATTAAACTAATTATATTAAAAACCATTTCCAAATAAAATATCTCTAAGGTGGTCAAGCTCTGAAACCAGGAAAAGTGGCGAACAAACTTGCAATGCTCTGTCAACTAGAAAAGTTACCACTTCTCTTTTCACAGGAGGAGAATGATTTAAGTAATGGTGACTATTTGTGGATTTTCCATAGACTCCAAACTCGAAGTATACATCATTTCGGTGAACCAGGACATCTAAGAAAGGAAGATGCCTTTCTGCCTCTTAACTCCTGAGTAAATTTGAGTTTTGTATCCAAAGAGTTAGGCAAGTGAAGGAAAGACTCAAGAGATTCACCACCATGCTCCCACAAATAAAAAATATCATCTTTAAAACGAACCCAAAATTCCGGTTTACAAAACTTTGCAAAATAACCTTTTCTTCATGGTCTTCCATGAAGATATCAGCCTCAATCGCTGAAAGGAGGGTGCCCACTGAAAGCCCATATTCCTGTCTATAGAAATATGTATATCTGTCTTTGCGAAGTTTTTGTTAACCGGAATTTATTATAAAATTTATAATATAAATATATGTCTATATATATATACATATGTATATAAATCTAGTTTGTGTATATCGTCTCTACAAAAGTAAAACAAAAAAGGTATTTCTTCAACTTTGAAATAAATATCTTAATTTTGTTTCTCGCACAAAATCTTTTTTCGAAACACATCGTCGTTTGAGTTATTAGATAAAAAAAGAAACAAGTTTTCAACTGAAAGCAATAAGAAACATCAGAACTTAAAAGAAACAAAAATTATTCTGTATATGAGGGCTGTCACTTCCTCGACCCTGCTGGGAAAGAAACAACCAATAAACCCAAATTTGGGGTCTTTCTTCTGAAAAAAAAATACGAATTCCACATTTTTTTTTTTGCTTGAAACCTCTACAATGGGGTTTTCCTATTTGCTGAATTTGATGGTGTCATTTTCGTTAATAATGCTTAGCTTTTTTTGGGGCGGCCCTTTTTTTCAAGAATCAGGTAAATTGTCTAAGGCTCGTAGCTTTTGGTGGGTAACATTAAACCCGATGAATTCTCTTTATATTTAGAATCAACATGAAGAGCCAGTCATTTCGCAGTATTCGGTGTTATCAATATTCCGTTTTTTAGAGTTTCGGTTACTACTGGGCCGAGTCGCTCTTTATAGTTTGTCACCATGAACTCTTCAATTGCTGCCTATATGTTTCCCAAGTTTTTGAACTTCATAGAATCTGTCAAGCCAAACGTTACAGGATAAAGCTTAATAAATACTATTATGGTTTGAAATTCACCATGTTAGTTTCTTTCTTTTTTTAAATTTATGGCGCACTATTTATTTCATTTAAATATAATTTACTTGAAATAAGGCATTTTCGTTTTATAATCTCACTAGCTGTTCTAATCGTTTCAATTTTCCTAGGCTGTTGTAATTTGGGATTTAAATAATTGATTTATATCTATAGCATTGATATAATAATCGATATTATAATTGATACATATTTATATTATAATTGATAATAAGGTAAATATTGTTGCCTAAAGTTAGGGGTCGAGGGTACCCGAAGAAATTCTTACAAAAAATGAGCCTGCAAATAAAAGTTTTAAGGAGGTAGTTTTAGGTTTGAGCCAGGACTGTAAATTTTTCCGGGGGAGGACGCATCAAAAATTTTATTCATTCTTCATTTTTTGTTCATTTTTGTTACCTTTTTACAAGTCAAAGAAACATTTTCGTAGGGGGGAGAGGGTTCAGCCACTCCCACCACCTGGATACAGCCTTGGTTTGAAAAAACAGGTTGATTGTCAAAGTTTGCAATTCTTATCATAAACTTCAGTCTTCATCACGTGAAGGAGGTGAAACCTTCCCCTGCGGATTCCTTTGTTAATATTGAATCGTATGGTCTAATTCATCTATATTTTTGATTTCCTGTAACCATCTTAATTTGAAGAAAAGTATTGTAAAATTTTGGCAATAAATTTAAGTTTCACTTCAGTTTTGCCGAAGATTATTTTTTTTTTCTATGTATATTTTGTTATCCGTATGTGACAGATTGGCACCAAAGGAAACGGTTCCAAAGAAAGAAATTGAGCAATTTGTTAAAATATTTATTTTTTGTTTGTGTTGTAGATATTGTTGTTATAAATATTCAAATTTAACCTTTTTTTCATCTTTACTTTTCTCGGACAATAAGGGATGCTAAATTCTTATAACGCATACATAAATTTAATATAATTTATTTGTTGATTTGTACAACGGAATGAATACCAATTTTGTTTGATTTATGGTTTGCTTGAGTACCATATTTAACTGCTCTTTGTCGACTCAGCATGAACTTCAACTGTAAAAAAAACACACAGTTTGGTTGGTTTTTATGGCACTTAGTATCTACCAAGTGCCATATAGCGATCGCAAATTCTGTCGGTCTGTCCCGGTGTTGCTACTTTAGACACTTACAGGTAAGCTAGGACGGTGAAATTTGGCAGGCGTATCAGGAACCCGACCAGATTAAATTAAAAATTGTCGTTTTCCCGATTCGACCATCTGGGGGGGGGGGAATGGGGGGACGGTTAAATACGGAAAATTAGTAAAAATTAGGTATTTTTAACTTACGAACGGGTTATCGGATCTTGATGAAATTTGATGTTTGGAAGGATATCGTGTCTCAAAGCTCTTATTTTAAATCCCGACCGGATCTGGTGTCATTGGGGGATTTGGGAGGGGGAGCCTAAAATCTTGGAAAACACTTAGAGTGGAGGGATTGGGATGAAACTCGGTGGGGAAAATAAGCACAAGTCCTAGATACGTGATTGATATAACCGGAATGGATCCGCTCTCTTTGGGAGTGTTGGGCGGGGGGGGGGGGCTAATTATGAAAAATTTGAAAAATGGGTTATTTTTAACTTACGAAGGAGTGATCGGAACTTTATGGAATTTGATGTTTGGAAGGATATTTTGTCTCGGAACCCTTATTTTTAATCCCTACCGGACCTGGACACATTGGGGGGGAGGGGACCTAAAATCTTGGAAAACGCTTTGAGTGGGGGGATCGGGATGAAACTTGGTGGGAAAAAAGTACAAGTCCTAGATACGTGATTGACATAACCGGAACGGATTCGCTCTCTTTGGGGAGTTTGGGGAGGGGAGGGTTAATTCTGAAAAATTAGAAAAAACGAGTTATTTTTAACTTATGAAGGAGTGATCGGATCTTAATGAAATATGATGTTTGGAAGGATATTGTGTCTCATAAATCTTATTTGAAATCCTGACCGGATCTGGTGACATTGGGGGGAGTTGGGGGGGAACCTAAAATCTTGGGAAACGCTTTGAGTGGATGGATCGGGATGAAACTTGGTAGGGAAAATAATCGCAAGTCCTAGATACGTGATTGACATAACCAGAACGGATCCGCTATTTTGGGGGAGTTGGGGAGGATTAATTCTGAAAAATTAGAAAAATAAGGTATTTTTAACTTACGAAGGAGTGATCGTATCTTAATGAAATTTCATAAGAAGGACCTCGTAACTCATATCTCTTATTTTAAATCTCGACCTAGTCCAATGTCATTTGGGGGGGGGCAGACATCTTGGAAAACGCTTAAAGCGGAGAGATCAGGATGAAACTTGGTGGGAAGGATAAGCACAAGTCCAAGATATGTGACTGACATAATCGGGTCGGATCCGCTCTCTTCGGGGGAGTTAGGAGGTGGGGTTCAGTGTTTTGGCGAGTTTGGTGCTTCTGAACGTGCTAGGACGATGAAAATCGGTAGCCGTGTCAGGGAGCACCACAAATTGACTTGATAAACTCGTTTTCTCCGATTCGACCATCTGAGGGGCTGAAGGGAGAGGAAAAATTAGAAAGATTGAGGTATTTTTAACTTACGAGTGGGTGATCGGATCTTAATGAATTTCGATTTTCAGAAGGACCTCGTGACTCAGAGCTCTTATTTTAATTCCTGACCGGCATTAAGCCTCTGATTTTCCTTTTAAAGCAATCTGTTGATTCTTAGAATTTTGGTAGAGCTCATACCATATGAGCTCTTAGCTCTTGTTTGCTTTAGATTTGAGTTTTTTTTTGCAAATCAACAAGAAAAAAACTGAAAATTCATTCGTTTTTTTTTTAAAGAAACAATTCTATCATTTCTAGCACATCATTTAACACTTAAAGATCAATAGTTTAGTCAGCATGTATTTGTAGTCGATATTTGAAGTGCCATTATTGCTACCTGTAGATCGGAATAAACCATTATAATGACTCCCTTTTTAAAAGCGATAACTTTGTTCTTACTGGGGGACGGGGTCGCACAAACAGGGGAATCATATAATTATATAATAGGTTATATATGAAATCGTGTATATAATTATGATTTTTTAATTACTTATTGTAAAGTCAGTGCTGTCTAATAGATGGTTTGGCAAGGAAGAGGCTCATGAACCCAACTTGCTCAGCTTCCTCCCCTTGCCTCCCCTTGCTTGCTCAGCTTCATTTAACAACATCCAATATTTGTTTTTGCTAAGCCTAAGAACACATTATCATTAAGATTGTAATATCTTCTTTAAGATGTTTACAAACTGGAAAAAAAAAACTGTAGCCAATTTTCCAGCATAAACTTTCTGCATGTATTTGTATTTGTGACTTGAACTGACCGTTTCCACCATGAGTCAATGAGTTGACTCATGAGTCAATGAGCCTGTGAGTTAATTATTCAGAATAGCTTCATGAAGTCACCAATATTTTTTAGCACAGGCTTAACTAGGCTCTTCAAGTGTCTCTTGGCGTTTTTTGTGTTACTCCGGGGAGAAAAGCAGCTCAACCAAATCTATATATGGATCACAAACATAATGTAAAGTAACAAAGTAACGTAAATGTAAAGTAAAAAACAGAATGTAATAACTGGTTGCACTAGGCAAGGCTTTATCCAGGGAGGGGGTGGTGGTACCGCGTTTGAACCCCCTCCCAAAAAATCGTTCGAATTTCAAAAAAGTAACAAAATGCATGTAAACAAATTTTTGATGCGTTTTGTACATTTTTTTTTTTTTTGTAACTCGAACGAAGATTTTGGATACGGCCTTGGTGCCACGATATCCATGTGACTTAAATAATGAAACATTTCAAGGTCTCTTGTGATATATTCCAGTTTCATTGTCCCATTTCCTGTGTATCCAAAGCGTACAAATGAGTAAACCGCATGACTGTATGTAAAAAGCTGTCACCCTATATGACTAGATCATGTGGTACTGAAGGCCTGTTTTATGAAGAAAGCCTCATCCCATTTCATTCCTAGCTATGCCTATATTTTCTTAAATAATGTTGTCAACTTTAGCTAACTAAAGAGGAATGGACAAACTTTTTCAGTTTTCTTAAGGAACAACTCCCCCCCCCCCCCCTGTTTAACCAAGTTTAGGGCTGATAAGAACTTATCATTTTTTAATATTCCCCGACTTTTTAGGACAGCCAAGGAATCGTTCCTTCATACAACAAGAGAAGTTGGCCGAATCCTTTTGATTTTAACTAAATTTAATATAATTCCTTAAAAACATAGAAGGTGAGGAATGAACTGGAATGACGCCTTCTTAATAAAACAGGCCATGAGTCCGCGTCTATACTATGCGAAGGATGTGATACTGTATTGTCAGATGTGATACATTTGTGGTAGTTAGGCGGCTTTTTAGGTGGTTCGGCGATTCGGCATTGAATTCTTCAAATCAGGGCCTTTGCCACGTTTTTGCTTGTATGGCTTTGCTATGTTACACCAGATGTTTGGTAACACTCCCGTACTCTGGTAGTTGAAGTCTAACTGGTCGCTTGGTTCGGCGGTGAGCTGTTATTAGTAGTAGTAGTATATTCAAGCGTTCCTATTCTTTCTTTCTACCTTCAATGCTTTTGATACACAGGAGAGATAAAGTCCTCAAGGAGTTACAAAAATATTTATAAAAGAGAAAGGACATTCACATCTCAAAGACCTATCAGATTCAAAGCATAAAAAAATGGCATCACAATATTTATTTTTAGGTCCTTTGCCTTAGGCCTCTGAAAATCACACTTTTTTTGCAATTCAAAACTAAGAAATATTTCAACCGCTCTTCACGCTTTAATTTTTGAGGAACTACTCTGAATCTGTATCATAGTGGTATTGTCTTTTTAATAATCTTCTTCTTCTATTGACGATACAGGAAACGCCCACTGTGCAGTGGTAGATTCATTATAAACCATTTCAAATTGTAAAGTATGAAGGGCCTTTTTCGTACAAAATTAAGGGACATTCTTGGCAAGAAACTTGAATCAACCGTAAATTAGTAGGTAATTATAAAACATGAAGGCTCTTTCGAACTGATATTTCTGGATAAACAATAGACAGTTAAATTGCTAATATTTGTTGCAATGCTAATCAATATTTTCAATTTCATGAATTGAATACAATTAATGTGCCAACTGTGTGAATGATAAAAGAGGACTGCAATCTAGGGATCGTGATTCGGCTTTTTGTGAATAGTGTCAAATTAAAAATAAAGGTATTTATTTGCTATATAATACACACTGGAAAAATGAAGTTTGGTGAATGCTAATGAAATAAAATAAAATGAAAATACAATACTTTAGTAACAAAATTATGAAAATTAGGCTACAACAAAGAATTACGGAAGGGGGGCCGCCCAGAGTGCATATCAAATACATAACCTAAACTAATCTTACCTAACCAAAATACCAACTAGATATTTTATTAAAATATAACTATAATATAGTTTCCCACCGAGTCGAAGCTAGTTGTCTGGAATAAACACCGTCAAAACCGGGTATTCTCTCATGTTTGCTATACAAGTTCTCGAGTTTGTATTATCTAGCACATAAGCACCAAAATAAATACCTTCTGAAAATAAAGCCCAGTTAAAGGGGTGAAAGGCTCCTTTTTCCCAGTGATCTTCGAAAATGAATGAGTTAAAATGTAGTTTTTAAAAGTATAGTTATACACAGTTCTTGTGAAACTTAACAGATGGCTGTCAAATTTTCATATTGGGTAGTTTTCATATTAAGAATGACACCATACCTACAAAATTGTGTCGCATGCAAGGCCGTATCCATGGGGGTTTCCAGGTTTGAACTCCCTCTGAAATTTTGGTCCAACTCGTAAAAAGGTAACAAAAATGCAAAAAAACACATTTTTATGCGTTTTATAATGTTTTTTAAATACCCTCTCTCCAAGTGACGGAAGTATAAATTATATATATATATATATATATATATATATATATATATATATATATATATATATATATATATATATATATATATGCGCTAGTATAAATATCATAAGTTTTTCTAAATAAAAATAAAGAGTGACATTAAAACTAACAGAAATTGCCCTATTTATTAGTGAGGCTACCGCCCCCTTAATCACCGGCTATATCTTCTAAATAAAGTTTTATTTGTGGTTTATTGAAAGTAATGATCGTCAGTATTTCTAACATATTGAAATTAAAGGTTCAAGAATGGGAGCTTCGGGGGATGGCAGTTGGAATTCAAAGGAATGACAGCTCCCTCATATATAGAATAACTTTTGTTAGTTTTAGCCTAATGTTGCTCTTTACCTAGAGAAGCTTTTTTTAACAGTTCGTGGTAACGAACTGTAGTAGGGAGCGACCCGGCTCAATAGTAACCGAAACTCTAAAAAAAGGAATTTTGATACCAATAGTTACATCAAAAGAATCGCATTTAATGCTGATTTTAAATATATAAGTTTCATCAAGATTAGTTGTACCCGTCAAAAGTCACGAGCCTGAGAAAATTTGCCTCATTTTCAAAAATAGGGGGAAACACCCCCTAAATGTCATACAATCTTAACGAAAATCACACCATCAGATTCAGAATATCAGAGAAGCTTATTGTAGAAGTTTCAAATTCCTATCTATAAAAATGTGGAATTTTGCGTTGTTTGCCAGAATACAGATCACGGATGCGTGTTTATTTGTTTTTTTGTTTTTTTTTCCCAGGGGTGATCGTATCGACCCAGTGGTCCTAGAATGTTGCGAGAGGGCTCATTCTAACGGAAATGAAAAGTTCTAGTGCCCTTTTTAAGTGATCAAAACAATTGGAGGGCACCTAGGCCCCCTCCCACGCTGATTATTTTCCCAAAGTCAACGGATCAAAATTCTGAGATAGCCATTTTATTCAGCGTAGTCGAAAAACCTTATAACTATGTCTGTAGGTACGAGCTACTCCCCCACAGTCCCCGTGGGAGGGGCTACAAGTTACAAAATTTGACCGATGCTTACATGTAGTAATGGTTATTGGGAAGTGCACAGACGTTTTCAGGGGAATTTGTTGGTTGGGGTAGGGGCTGAGAAGAGGGGGATATGCTGGGGGAGCTTTCCATCGAGGAATTTGTCATGGGGTAGGAAAATTTCCATGAAGGGAGCGCAGCTCCCTTCATGGAAATTTTCATGGAAATTTTCATGGAAAAACTTCATGGAAAGTTTTTTTTACTGTTTTAAAAAGAAGAGTTGAGATAAAGAGTCAAACTTTGGCGTAAAAAGCGGGGCGTTGATGAGGAAGCAGCCCCTTTCATATACGAAGTAATTTCTGTTCGTTTTAAGTTTTAATGTCACTCCTTACTTTCAGTTAAAAAAAAACTTGTTTTTTTATTTAATTTTAATTAAGTTCTATAGTAACCATTCATTTTGTATTTTGTAAGACCAAACTGCCTTTCCATGACTAAAGTAAAACAGTTCAAAATAGGGATGACACGTTTTTATTGACAGTGAATAGATATAAAATTATTTAACTGGATATTTCGAACACATATACAGTGTTCATCATCAGCAGTAAAACTAAAAGACATGAATGAATTTAGTTTTACTGCTGATTATGAACACTGTATATGTGTTCGAAATATCCAGTTAAATAATTTTATATCTATTCACTGTCAATAAAAAGGTTTCATCCCTATTTTGAACTGTTTTACTTTCGTCATGGAAAGGCAGTGTGGTTTTCGAAGTTATCTATAATATCAAGTTAAATAAATACGAGAGTTAATTTGAGAAAAATAGTGAATATCCATCAAATACAGGACTAGAAAGTCTCAGCACCTGCAGCTGGATGACCATCAGCATAATTATAGTATGTAATATATTATTTGACAAAAAAAAAAGAAACCTAGGGCAATGGCCTCAAAAAAAGAAAAAGTGAACAATATACAAATACAATTATAGGAATCAGTATAAAATTTTGATCAAAAACACTAATACAAGCAAAGAAACTAAGTCATCACATAACACCCTCACGAAGGGTTATACCCACATGAATAAACCGCGCCAGATTCTTAAATATAAAAAAAAGTCTGTTTCCCAGCCCTCCTCTCCAAAAAACCTCCCCACCCCCTCCCCTAGATATGGCCACTTGAAAGATATTACGTTTGTTTGTTTCATCGTTTTTACTCAGATTATATCATTATCGATGCTACAGCCTCAAAATATTTTTTCATAATTTTTCAAAATTATGCATACCATAAGTATTGAATTTATCTCGAACCAGGTTTGGACAACATAACGAATAGAAAAACATTTTGCAAGTAATGGTGATAATTTATAAAGTCTTTTTAAAATGTTACACCGAAATGAGTTTTCAAATTTGACTTTAACTTGAAATTTATTTTTATTTATAGAGCTAATAGAAGTTCTATCAACTTGAATATTTGGAAGCAATTAAATAAAAAAAAACAAGTTTTTTTAACTGAAAGTAAGGAGCGACATTAAAACTTAAAACGAACAGAAATTACTTCGTATATGAAAGAGGCTGCTACCTCATCAACGCCCCGTTCTTTACGCTAAGTTTGACTCTGTCTCTCAATTCTTCTTTTTAAAACAGTAAAAAACTTTAGCGTAAAGAGCGGGGCGTTGATGAGGAAGCAGCCTCTTTCATATACGAAGTAATTTCTGTTCGTTTTAAGTTTTATTGTCGCTCCTTACTTTCAGTGAAAAAAACTTGTTTTTTTTATTTAATTTTAATTAAGTTCTATAGTAACCATTCATTTTGTATTTTGTAAGACCAAACTGCCTTTCCATGACTAAAGTAAAACAGTTCAAAATAGGGATGACACGTTTTTATTGACAGTGAATAGATATAAAATTATTTAACTGGATATTTCGAACACATATACAGTGTTCATCATCAGCAGTAAAACTAAAAGACATGAATGAATTTAGTTTTACTGCTGATTATGAACACTGTATATGTGTTCGAAATATCCAGTTAAATAATTTTATATCTATTCACTGTCAATAAAAAGGTCTCATCCCTATTTTGAACTGTTTTACTTTTACTTGATATTATTGTTATTATTATTAATATTATTGTTATATTACTTTTATTATTGTATTATTATTAATCATTGTTATTATTAAATCATTATTTAACTTTTTTTAACTTTTGCAACTGAATCCACTCTTAGCAGCATAGTTGCTCCTATTCAAAAGCCTTCAAGACTGTATTCAAAACATGAATAAAGAACCTTAAAACATAAATATGTATACCAAATATATATAACATGTACAAAAACATAAATAACATAAATAAAAATAACCATAAACATGAAAAACATATTAAAAATTAGTTAACAAAAAAAACATATAAATAAAAAACGTATATAAAACATAAATAAGGAATATAAAGACGAACAAAACCAGTGGAAAGAAGAAACAAAATAATTTAGAAAACATTGTTTAAAAACCCGAATCAAATTAAGAATTTGGAACTTGTCAGAGGGGCCGCAATCAGTCGATCGAGTTTTGTCATTTCTTTCAACCATAATAAATATATTTAAGAAAAAGGAAAAAACAATTTTTAAACGTTAAATTTATAATATCTGTTAGTTTATCCTTTCCCTTCTTTTTCCAAAACTTGACACATACAGTCATCTGGACTCCTACACCTAAAGAGAAGATGAACTAACCGGTCTTAATCGATCCCGCAGAGTAGGACAGAACCCCGAGTTTCCTTTCCAGTCCTTGACGAATAAAAGTTACCTTCAAATGACAAGCAGTTTGCTCACAGTTGGATCAAAATTCTTACAAAACGCAGTGGGAAGCCTAAGTAGAAATTAAATGTGAAACCAAACCTATCTTCACCTGTTTATAACACCAAGTAAATTTTGGCGAAACACCAGTTTCCCCCCCCCCCCGCAAGCTTTCGATTTCTACGCTATTAAGTCTTCTTTTTAAATCCCTCAGGGGCTTTTGACGGGTTTCCTTTGGCTCCTGTATATAATTAAATAAAAAAAAAAACAATTTTTTTAGCTGAAAGTAAGGAGCGACATTAAAACTAAAAACGAACAGAAATTACTCCGTATATGAAATGGGTTGTCCCCTCCGCAATTCCTCGCCTTTACGCTAAAGCTTTTAATTGTTTTAAAAAGTAGAATTGTGGCAAAGAGTCAAACTTTAGCGTAAAGAGCGAGGAATTGCGGAGGGGACAACCCATTTCGTATACGGAGTAATTTCTGTTCGTTTTAAGTTTTAATGTCGCTCCTTACTTTCAGCTAAAAAAATTAGTTTTTTTTTTATTTAATTTCTGAACGTGTTTGAATTAATGCATGTTTGGTTTTGGCTCAAATTTCATTATTAAAATGAAATTTGTATATTAATTCTTTTTTTTTGGCTAAATGGCTTTCTCTTAGTTTTGATCAGACGATTTTGATAAATAAGGGGTGGAGAAGGAGGCCTAGTTGCCCTCCAATTTTTCGGTTACTTAAAAAGGCAACTAGAACTTTCAATTTTTAACGAACGTTTTTATTAGTAAAAAATATACGTAACTTAAGAATTAACTTACATAACAAACTTTCATAACCTTATATTTTTATTATGTATACGAGGGGGTTTGTACCCTCGTTAATACCTCGCTCTTTACACTAAATCGTAAGTTTTGTCCCAATTCTTTAAGAATGACCCCTGAATCAGAAAGGCCGTAAAATAAATAGTTGAAATTACTAAAAATACTTTAGCATAAAGAGCAAGGTATTTATCTCCTCCTAAATACCTCGCTCTTTATGCTAAAGTATTTTTAGAACCTCTCATATGCGTTATAATCTCTGTTCGTTTTAAGTTTCAATGCTACTTCTTCCTTTCATTTGAAAAACCGTTTTCATGTTTATTTTTCATTGTTTTCTTATAGTAATGCAAGAGAATCCTGCACCCTTTTCATTGAATTTTTCTTCCCCCGTGACAGATTCCTCCAAGGAAAGATCCTCCACCATAGCCCCCTCTCCTCAGCCCCACCCCCAAACAAAATAATATCCCCCTGAAAACGTCTGTACACTTCCCAATAACCATTATTAAATGTAAACACTGGTCAAAGTTTGTAACTTGCAGCCCCTCCCCCAGTGATTGTGGGGGAGTAAGTCATCCCCAAAGACATAGTTATTATGGTTTTTGACTATGCTGAACAAAGTGGCTATCTCAAAATTTTGATCCGTTGACTTTGGGAAAAAAATGAGCGTGAGAGGTGGCCTAGATGCCCTCCAATTTTTTTGGTCACTTAAAAAGGGCACTAGAACTTTCCATTTCCGTTAGAATGAGCCCTCTTGCGACATTCTAGGACCACTTGGTCGATACGATGACCCCTGAAAAAAACAAAACAAAAACAAACAAACAAATAAACACGCACCCGTGATTTGTCTTCTGGCAAAAAATACAAAATTCCACGTTTTTGTAGATAGGAGCTTGAAACTTCGACAGCAGGGTTCTCTGATACGCTGAAACTGATGGTGTCATTTTTGTTAAGATCCTACGACTTTTAGGGGGTGTTTCCCCCTACTTTCCTAAATAAGGCAAATTTTCTCAGGCTCGTAACTTTTGATGGGTAAGACTAAACTTGATGAAACTTATATATTTAAAATCAGCATTAAAATGCGATTCTTTTGATGTAGCTATTGATATCAAAATTCAATTTTTTAGAGTTTTGGTTACTATTGAGCCGGGTCGCTCCTTACAGTTTCCTCTTACAGTTCGTTTCCACGAAATGTTTGATTTCAGGCCCAAAAAAATCGAGTCTCGTCGAGTTCAGTCCCGCCAAGGACTATGTTTTCACAAGGATTAGTAGTTCCTAACTTGCAGTTCTTACTGGTCATTGTGGCATATCAGTAGTTTTCAGCCAAAATTCAGATTAATACCATTCCTAATTTACTTATGTTTGGAATTTACCATTATCTGAAATAGGCAGTCTTTTGTTCTTAAAGACAAATTGTGCTATAACTTGACAAATAAATTAAAATTTTCTTTTAAAATGCATACAGGAAAGCCATAACGGTATCTGTTTTATTTAACTTCGTGGATATCACCTTGGTTTAATTACAAAGCTAAAAAAGAAACAATAGTACTTGTATCAAAGGGGCTGCAGGCCATCTGTCACGGGTGTAAAAGAATTTATGGTTCAACCATGCCTCTGAAACTACCTACTCTGCAACTGGCTCTGTCTTATGTATCTCTGGAGTTGCCTTAAATTACATACCAGTCCCTCTGCCTCCCTCTCTATGCATCTAGTCTGCAAATGAAAACAACTGTGTAACCCCTTAACTTATTCCATGCCTCGGTCTTTTTGAAGAATTTCCAAACCATGACCAAGAATAATGAGCCTTTGTCTTCGAATACGTGGTGCGAATACTTCAAAACATGATCTGGGGATTCAAACAATTATCTGCTTATTTCCATGTCTTTATTCATAAACACCATCGGAAATTTTGAGATATACTGGCCTCTCAAGGCTAAGAGGGGTATCTTTTTTAATCTCGTCCGTGGTTGGGGTGGGAGGATGTCAAAAAGAAAGATTTAAGGGAAATAGGAACTTCCTGGGAGGTTATAAAAAGGGAGGCTTTGAATAGACTGGGATGGAGGAGGAGAGTGCGTAGCTGTGTTGGCCTCAGGCGGCTTGGTGCTGTGGTGAATTTTTAGTAGTAGAAATAGCAGTAGACACTTCCATGAATTAACTAACTTGCATTCTTTGTGAAAAGAAACTTATACCTCACATGCAAAAGACTGAACTACAACGATAAAAAAATAATTTAATAAAGCGCTGATTCTAAAAGTTTACGACATCTTCATAAAGCTGTATATTTGAGCTTCTAAAGGAAGTTGCCTAAGAAGAGGACGAACAAAAAGCAACAACCCATTGAAGCATAAGGCCGTCAAGTTCAACGCAGCAGCTAAGAGCTATTTCATTTTATTGAATACATTTCCCTCCATGGTTGGTTGTCTTTGGGCCTTTTGTGTCAGGCAGGTTTGGACCGTAGTTCTTAGAGCTGCAGACTCGGCTGGACAAAAGTTTAAGATTATTGACCGACCCCATCATAGAGGCTGAAGGGCTCAGCCTTACCATTCCTATTCTTTTGAATTTGAAAGACCATTAGCTTTAAATTATAATTCAATTATTCCCCAAGAACCTTCAAGGTCAAGTTGCAGTAGCTGAAATAGCTATAGCACGTCTATTGCATGAAATCACCTTGGCTGCCCAACGCTTGATTAGAGAAAAATTGGTACCTCTTCTCCTAGAGGTCATTATTCCAGAATATTAGCTAGAAAACTTTTTAATTATACTTCTTGCCTTGAAATATTCGTCATAGGGAACCTTTTAAGAAGATTTTTAATAGGCCGTGAAAAAAGGTAAGAAGCGAACGAACTGAACTGCAAGGAATAATAGACGATCGACCATCCTAATTACTGAAAATGATTCGAAGTTTATCCCTGGAGCAGTAAAACTCGTGCGTTCTGTCAACTTCAAATACCTGAGTCCACACAAGTGACGATTGTCAAAAAAATGGCCAATATTTTAAGTAGTCCATGTTCTTCGTTGATTTTAATGTTACACTTGCACTACAGAAACGAAAATCAAAATGGTGAGATCTTGGTTTAATATACCACAAGTTTTTTCTCGAATAAATTTATCTTGTAATAATTGGCTAAGATTCAGTATGTATATGAAAAATTGGCTCATAAGGCTTCCATCTTTTCTGATAAAAAAAAAAGTATGCCTCCAGTCTTTCCTTAGATCTGTCAAACATAATAACTATAGTTTAATACAGCCCAGCTCACCCAATTACCCAAGGGATATATTCCGGATAGAGTTTTCCGAGGAAATTTCCCGAGTGGGAGGCATTAACCAGACACCATATTATTGGTGAATGAAAAAAGCAAAACTTTGCTTTTGTCGAGACGTGTGACTATAGAAGAGGTTGGGTACTAGCACCGTAATTTCTCTCCAAAGAAAAATTTGGGTTTGGTAATTAGAAACGTGTTGCACAAGATTGTTTCTAAGATTTAGAACTCGTCCCTTAAACTAACTAAGTTCTACCGGTTAAGTCAGTCTATTTTGTCTACTTGTAATTAGCTTTATAGGTATTTATAAATTTTGACTTTTTTCCAAAATCTGTTATACAGAAATAGTGGAAATGGAGCTTTTGATACTAAATCTTTTTTTGGTATCTTAGCTTGCTAAATACAACCTTCCTCTTTTGCCAATAAACAGTTACTGATACGAGTAGCAATACACGATGGCATGTTTTTTTTTATTGATGCTTCTCCTGGAATTTTACGTGGTGTAAGTCTTTTGAGTTATCATTATTGAACTATCATAAGCAGGATCGGGATTGTCAAATTTAAAGTTTGCTCTTCATTGGGACAGCCATTAGTTTCAATCCAGAGTTTGACTTAATTTGACTAGTAACCAATACGGGGAACCTCAGTAACTGAGAAAATCAGAATTTAAGTAATTCCAAATTCAACCGAAGACTTCGAAAAAAAAATGACACTGTTCAAACAAATATTAAGAGTTCCGACAGAGAAGCCTAACTTAGCCGATTTAGCCGGGCAGTTCGACCAGGGGTGCTGAAGACTGTAGCAATACAAGAAGAGTAACAACAAAGTACTGCTGGAAAAACTATCTTCTGATGCTGATATAGCGAGGATGAGGGCTCCCAGTTCCATTACTACGGACGCCCTAAACGAGTCAATTCAATTGTACGTGGAATCGGACGCTCTAAACGAGTCGGTTCAATTGTGCGTGGAATCGGACGTTCTAAACGAGTCAGTTCAATTGTATGTGGAATCGGACGCTCTATACGAGTTAGTTCAATTGTACGTGGACTCGGACGCTCTAAACGAGTCAGTTCAATTGCACGTGGAATCGGACGCTCTAAACGAGTCGGTTCAATTGTACGTGGAATCGGATGCTCTAAACGAGTCAGTTCAATTGTACGTGGAATTGGACGCTCTGAACGAGTCAGGTCAATTGTACGTGGAATTGGACGCTCTAAACGAGTTAGTTCAATTGTACGTGGAATCAGACGCTCTAAACGAGTCAGTCCAATTGTACGTGGAATTGGACGCTCTAAACGAGTTAGTTCAATTGTATGTGGAATCGGACGCTCTAAACGAGTCAGGTCAATTATATTTGGTAAACCCTGACAGCAAATAGAGCTGCGAACATTTTCAATGTTATTGCTGCAACTCGCTTTAGAATCATCCTACTACGAAGGCGATAAAAACTGATATCGGACCAAGAAAGGGACTCTCCCATCAAAATTATTCTTTTTTTCTAAATTTTTACGTACTATCTAGTGTTAAAGTACATGTGTTGTTAATTTATATACAAATTTAGTTATAACAATAGAGATTTGTGTGATAGTCACAGCGCACTAACTCACTTTTGATTCTTTTTTAAGTGAAACATTGTTTCACTCTTCGAACAAATTGGCTTTCGACCATATTTTTAGAAAAAAACTAAATCTGGCTAAGTTCGAGTTTAGTTGGTTTTTAGTCAATTTATACCAGCAAATTTCCAAAAAGCATACATTTTAATTTTTCCAAAAATACAATTTGGTGTCTCTAATCATCCTAGCGGCGTGAAGTATCTACTGTTAATTTTTCAAGGTTGGTTAGCAGAAAAATTTCTAGAGCATGACTAAAAATAATTTTATCTTTTAATTTCATTGTATGACTACTTTATGACATGGTTTAGGAATTATTCATGTTGTCTACTTTTTTGTATCTTTATTCATAGGCATCATCTTTAAATTCAAAAAATTTTTCGTTTTGTAAAACCAGTCTTACAGTTAGCTACATTGTTGCAATTTTACTTCACTGAAGCCAGGAGGTAAAGTTAACTATTGTATTGTAGGGAGATTTATTATTAAATGCAATTTTCTGTTGGAAATATATATCTTTAAATAAGTCAAATATAATAGAACAGAAATAGAATCTGAAATCATTATAATTATTCAGAATGAATTTTAAAGTGTGTAATTCTTGAAATTATAGTATAATCGGGCAATACATATTGAAACAAGGGCAGTCAAACTTAATTCGCATTTGCAGTTAAAATTGAATGTCTTTTTATAGACCTTCCACAACCCTGGAATGCATCAGGAATGCCCGAATTAGAAATTTGCTTATACACTTTCAAAATATTGAATTTCATCTATTTTGGGACATCGCTAATTTAAAAATTCAAAGAATGGACTTTGATGTTTTATGACGAAGTTCATGGTACCTGACTGCTAAAAACTTAGGACCAGATATGTCGTTGATCAACCATTTAACTACATTTTCTCCTTAGAGCTGTATCTCTTTAAGTTCCTTTTAAAAGAACCAACAGATGGATATTCAGGGATAATGTATATCTGGAGCACAGCTTAGATACCAATATACGGTTATGAAAACTCCTATCTTGCCCACGAGAAGCTTTTGGTACAGAGCTCTGAACTTGGCGCCTCCTCCAAGCCCGCGCTCCGACGCGTAGATCGTACTACAACACCATAGGTGGGAACGCACTTTTGTTTTGTTGCATACACAGCTTAGATACCAATATTGGTATCTAAGCTGTGCTGCCAGTTTCCTGTCTCCAGCCACTAGCATCGCTGCCGCACACTGTGTCCCAAAAATAAATCGAATTTTCGTAACTGTATTGGTATCTAAGCTGTGATCTGGAGACCATTCTAAATGGAGGTGCAATGTCTCACAAAAGTGCTCTTCAAGTATTATATTCCAGAAGTCTCCTCTTGCAGGTATTTTGACAGTAATATATTTCTGCGTGTTTGCCGCATTGGGTTGACAAACGACGGTAAAAGTAGATATAATCCATGAATATAGGGAATGTGTTGTATAAAACAACCATTGAATATGCTTCAAATCTCTCATTAAGAGGGTATAAAGATCCCCGATTGATTCTGCAACTGGCCCCTGGGGGTCCTGCTTTTAATACTTTGAAAGGGGTGCCAGTAAGGTTTTAAGAGGCCCTGCGAAAAGTGGGGGGTTTCTATTTTAATAATGACCTGTTAACTATTGTTTTGTTTCACACGGTTTTGTGCAAAAAGTTATTTCACATTAGAATGCTGATCGGATGACATAATAATATCTATCAAACAGTTCGTGGTAACGAACTGTAGTAAGGAGCGACCCGGCTCAATAGTAACCGAAACTCTAACAAACGGAATTTTGATACCCATAGTTACATCAAAAGAATCGCATTTTGATGCTGATTTTAAATATACAAGTTTCATCAAGTTTAATCTTACCCATCAAAAGTTACGAGCCGGAGAAAATTTGCTTATTTCAGAAAATAGGGGAAAACACCCCTTAGAAGTCATAGAATCTTAACTTTTTAAAACTGTTCTTACTGTTTTAAAAATTAGAGTTGAGAGAAAGAGTTAAGCTTTAGCGTAAAGAGAGGGGCGTTGAGGAGGGAACAGTCTCTTTCATATAAGGAATAATTTCTGTTCGTTTTAAGTTTTACTGTCGCTCCTTACTTTCAGTTAAAAAAAAAAACTTGTTTTTTTTTAATTTAATTTATTAGAGGATAGCCTATAACTTTCTTCTTGATGAGCCTTGTCGTCTGTGCCGCAATTTTGTCAAAATCCTGGGGGGGAGTTGGAGCCGATTTTCTGAAGTTAAGTAAAAATGAAAGTGAAAAGTGAAAAATGAGCGATATAATACCATAAAGGCAGAGGAATACTAAAGAAAATTAATCTTTTTCCGTGGATACTTGAATTATGTAGCCTATCTTAGTTTTGATAAGATTTTTGAAGACGTTTAGTTTCAGCTAAGGAAGGGGGAAAACTGGAGTCTAGGATGCACTTGCCCCCTTCTTCATAGCAAATTATGCCCCTGCTTGCCATTCAATATACTGGTGACAACAAACATTATTTTTGTATCTTCTTTTCGTTTCCTTTTTTGGCATGTGTCTATGTTTATTGTATCTATGTTTGTGTCTATGTTCATATATTGTGTCTGTCTATAATTGTTTTATGTTTGTCTGTATTATTTCTCTGTTCATTATCAAGGGCTGTGTTGCAAACAGCGCTAAACCAACTAAGGCCAAAACAGAAACAAAAAAAGTATTTCCTTTAAGATATTTATATTAAAGTTTCATATTAAAATGTTATAAAGTATTCTATATTAAAGTTTTTAGTAAAGTATTATATTAAAGTTTTTCCTTTAAAGTTTTTCCTTTCCATTAAATATTATTTTACCTTGTTTTTCCAAACAAATTGATGACATCTAGTTTTTCGTTTAACCCAGTTGGATTGCTAAAAAAAAACACGATTTTCGTGCTTGAGTTGTATCATGAAGCATGCAAAACGTGATAGACTGTGTACTTTCCTAAAATCTTAGTGATTTTACTACTTTGGTTCATTTATACCCTCAATTGTACAAGCAGAATAATTCTTTCTCTACGACATTGCATCCTCTCCTTATCTTGTTTTCTTGTTTTAGACCTTCCGTGACTAGAAAGAAAAGAACTTATAAGAGAATTATTAATCTGCATGTCGCATTTTTAGCAAGCATGCGTCGTTTTTTTTTTTTTTTTTTTTTCAAATGACTTAGTTGTAATTGTGGTCTTGTCGAGCCAGTGGCCGTCAAATATTGGGAGATGAGTCGTTCAAATTGAAATTTAAAGTTCTAGCACCCTTTTCTTTAAAATTAAAACAGCAGTGGTGGCAACGATAGCTGCAGCCCAGTAAAGTACGATCCACAATTCATAGAAACTAAAAGTTTAAAAACGCCTTAAAAAAACTGTCTTGTGAGAAAAAATTAGCATGAGCTGATTCGGGAATGATAACTATTATTTTGTTTAATCTTCTGTAAAACATTATTTTGAAAACAAATTTAGGGTAATTTTGAAAAATTGCGTGAAACCCCACGAAAATGGCGTTGGATTGAAACGAAAGTACATCATAGGGATCTCGATTGCCTACTCAGTACATGAACCTTGCAGCCTCCGCCTTTTGTAAATGGGTAGCATTAAAAAGTCTTTTTTTTCTTGTTTTACTATTATCATCATTTTAATGAAAGAGATCATGTACCAAAGGAATACAAATTTGTGCCGAAAAGTTAAAGTTTCTGCCCAAATAGGGCTCAATTCCTATGGAGCTCAAATTCTGGGTAGCCAATCATTCTTGATTATCGAAAAGCTCTTCTTATTGTCTTCTAATTTCGAGGCCATGTATGGCTTCGACATGACCTAATTTAGAGGCCATGTGTGGCCATGGTGGCCAACTACCGCGCGGTGGTACATTCCTCCTTAAACACATACGGCCCATACAAAATGAACGGTTACTATACACCCTTCGTGGGTAATACTAAAGCATGCGTATTATTGCGTTCCATCTACTAGTAAATAGGTCACTGAACCTTCTTTGTGTGTTGCGGGGATAGGGGTTGAAATATTAAGGCGGGCATTTTCACCTACATTATCTGAATCTCCATGCGAGGCCCTTCAGATGAATACTAACCTCTCTCCACTAACCTATCTTTGAAAGAATGTGTTTCAGCTAAGCGTGCAACATGAATGCAGGTGTTTCACAGATTCCCTTTTGTTACGCAATTGAATACTCTTGATGGAAAATGACAGTTTTAAAGATCTGAGCACTGTGTCAAAAAAATTTGATTTTTTTAAAGGACAGGGTCGAAAGTCAAATTTCGCTTTAAAACAAGTATTTTAAAGCGAAATTATATAGCCACGTTACATTTCTAAAAGTCCAGAAATTATCCAACATATGAAGGCCCTCTTCAGTGTTCCACTCAGTTTGACTTTTTTCAGTGACTCAAAAATGAATGCTGTAACACACACAAAACATGATAAACTTTCAACTTTGTTATTACATTACTTCAAAACGATACCGCTCATTTAATTGTAATTGCTTGAAATAACATGGTTTTCCTGTCAAACGTCTTGCATCTTAGTTTTCAAATCAAAAACGAGAAAACATCTTCTTGGTTGTTATTATTGTAGTGTAAAATGCACTGGAAAGAGTTGAAATGCCAGCGACTTAACAAACCACCGCAAGTTTTTGAGTGAACTGTCTTTTAAAGTGGCCACGTGTGCTCCACATAAGCTTCTGCACAAATTTCTAGTAGTATTGGTCTTGAGCATGTCGGCGGATCTGGTTCTAGCGGAGACGATTGGTTTCCACACGCCAGCCTGTGGCTACTGAGCAAGTGATAAATTTCGTGTATACCTAACTGCTATATTATTTTGCTAACTCGATCCGTGTAATTGAGACTTTATACGTACAAAGTAAATAAAAAAAACAATTGTTGCCACTAAAAAAGTAAGGAGCAGCATCAAAACTTAAATCAAACAAAAATTATTATGTACATGAGTGGGGGGTCGCCCCTTCCAAAATACCTCGCTCTTTGCGCTAAAGTTTTTTTGTATTTAAATTAACTCGTAACATTTCGACAAATTTCACATTTAGGAGGGTTTTTTTCAGACTACGCCGTTAGTTATTAATTAATTAATTGTAATTAATTTTAATTTTAGGGCCCCAAAAGGTTAATGTACAACCTTTTAGCGTCCTAAAGCAATAATAGACGTTTTGTATTTTCTGAATAGACAAATAACTCCACCATTTTTAAAGCATGATTAACCCTTTTATGATAGACTTCTAAGCCAGTAAAAAGAAAGAAAATTATTTGAGTAATTACTTTTTTTTACAATTGAACCCCCAATTTCTTTTTTTTTTAATTCTTCAACAATGTGTATAGTGGACTTGTTCTCATTCGCAAGAGATGGACTAGGCTAGGAACATGCACCATAACAGCTTGACCTTTCTTTAGGCAAAGTTCGCTTGGATATATTATGTTGTTTTTTCATACTACGCCGCGAAACCGTTCAAGCTAACATAATTCTAATTTCGTTTTTACGTTGTCTAATCTTATGGGGCAGGCTTCGTCCGTAACATAGGCAGTACTAAGCCTCAAGTTTTGTTTATTTTACTTTACGCAAGTTTTTGTTACATTATGGAAAACTTCAACACACCATCAACAACTTGGTATTCACAGATAAGCAAATAATGGATTTTTAAAATAAAATTCCCCGACAAAGCTTTTCACGCTTGATCAGATCTTGAATCTCCATTCCAAGTTATTAGTTTTTGAATAGTTTGCTTATGATGATTGTGGTGACCTTAAATGATGAAATCGATTATTTTATCTTTTTTTGCGTCACCCTAGCGTGAAAAGACTTGTTTAAGTGTGAAAGGTAATATTAAGGTAACACAAGTTAACCACCTAGCATATAAAAGTACGTACTGAGTGTGAATGTAGCTTTCAGGCACCTCCTTTTAAAATCAGCCTTGCCACCATGGTCAATTTCTAAAGTGCTCCAATTGTGCAAATTTTAATGCTACACAGTGATTTTCAGTGCTACATTCAAAATATATACTGTAATTGTGCTAACATAGCACTTTTGCGCAAATTTAGCAACCCTGAGCACATGGTACAGTGCTACACATAATAAACAATGCTGAAATAGCTCTACGTTGCACACAATAGCACAGGTGGCACCCTTGTTTGACACACCATAGAATGAAGTAGTTAAACCAGTTTAATGTTGACTTTACTGTTGTTTCAGACTAAGCTATGGGAAATTCTGGGTCAGTGCAGGACCCCATTTGGAACCAAACCTACCCTAGACCTCGATCACATTCTCAGCCAAGAACACGACAAGACCGTTGGCCGAGTTATGACATCGGTGGACATGAATCTCGTATCTCTAAATATCACAAGTAAGATTTTTAGTCTTCGTTTTTAGCACGGTGAAGATGTTGGTTGCAATCGTAAGAGTTTGATATAAGTCGAATGTTATATGAATTTCAAGGTCACATCGGGAACTTTTGACTTCTAAAATTCTATACCACATATTGCATAGAATATTGTCCATATTAGGATAGATAGGTGTATAGGAGAGATATAGGATAGTATATAGGATAGATAGGTGTATATTTTTTGCATAGAAATAAAATGAAAGATTTACATTTCACACAGTATAAAAAATACGTATTAAAATTACCTCCCTTGCTGGAAATTGGTGTTTCATCTCTGAATTCTTATTAAATGGAAGCATGCAATAATTCTCCAAGCATTCATAAGTATAAATTGAAAATAAACAAACTTTTTAATCAATATGTAAAACGAAATAGTTCTAAACTACCAAAGAGAGAAAAAAGAAAGATTATGTGTCCTATGCTGTCGTGTATGAAAAAGAGGTTTATCTTAATCCTTTTTTTTACGTTATTTCCTAATCTTATTTCAGAACAAGAACATTAGCTCTTAATCCTGTGTCAGAAATGAAAGCAAGATAATCGCACCTTTTTCACCCGTCGTTATAATTGCCAATTGTTGCCACATCAAATTTGGGGCCAGTAAAAAACGAAAAGTTTCTGAGTCACTCCTTACGATCTATGTGTTTTAAATGAACAGATTACAACACAATCTTTAAAGGAATGTATCCTATTTGTGCCCTAGATGTAATAACAAGTGATTAGTAGAGTAATGCCACTATGGGAATTCAAAAAGCACTATGTTAAAAGACGTAATTTTATGAGAGATCCCCCCCAAAAAAAATCTACTTTGGGTTTAAACTGCTACAAACAAATAGTTATTAAAAAATGTATGAGCCTCTAAGATAAACTAACTTTGCGCATCAAAATTTAATTTTATACTATTTCCGCGAGTAACATAAAGGGTATGGCGCAATTCTGAAAGGCAGAGAATTCCGATGTGTAGATACGAAAAATAGGGAGTTTACTTTTGAAAACATTATAAATATTAAATAATAGCGAAAATTTGGTTCCAAAGTGGGACACATAACAGCGCGCGGAAAGGGAAGTAACCGAAGTTACAATAGCTTAAGAATCTCCAATGATCCCATCGTAGTGCGCTTAAAATGCTTCATTGCTCGTGCGCGAAGGCGGAGTAATGAAGAAAAGTGTTCGACTGATGTGTCCCAAAAATTTTTAATGGAGTGTATACAATTTTCGCTACTGTTTAATATTTACACTGGGCCTTAGAACAATCTTGTGGCTCGAAAAATTCTCGTTGTTTCTACCGACTTGAAATTTTTCCGAAAAAGAAAAAATCAAATGAAATTCACGTATTCATTCTTTTTGCTGACCCAAAATTTGTCACATGGGATTTTTAAAACCAAACGTGTTTTTAAAATGTGGATTTGTTTGTTTCTGCAGAACAAAAAATACGTGATTAGCTTTGAAAATGCGTCATAGGTTTGACAGGCTGAAGTAAACTTTTTACCATGAAGTTGCTGGAAAGGAACCTTTCTTTTTCTCTTTGACCAAACTCTCTGACAAACGGTTTATAATTTTAAATTCAAAACTTTCTCAGATATAGTATGGTGTGCTAATAATTATGATTATTAAGACTGTGCTGACGTCTATCTGGGTGGTATTTTGTACGAAACATAAGTCTCTTTGCCACCGTGAAGTGTTGGCTAACACTTTTTGTTAGGACGGCGGAAACAGTATTCCTAGTAAACAAAAATGGTTAGCTAACAATCCGTAGAAACGTAATGCATTAACTGGGTTGGAAATTAAAAAAAAACTACGAGCTTGGAACAAAAACTTGAAAAATGCAGTTAGTGGGGCCAAGAGGAGCTCAAGAGAGAAAAAAAAATACTAAGAAAAGGTTAAATGTAGGGACTATTTGCAAAGCCTGGACGCTCTATCAATGTTATAAGAATAATAGTTTAAGCATAGCTTTGTTGCTTTATCTAGATTTTGAATACTGCGGTTCTCTAACAGTTTTTTAGATTTGAGTTGTTAGATAAATTCAAGTTTAACTTCCAAAGAGAGAAAAAAGAAAGATTATGTGTCCTATGCTTTCGCGTATGAAAAAGAGGTTTATTTTCATTGTTTTTTACGTTATTTCTTAATCTTAGTTCCGAACAAGGACATTAGTTCTTAATCCTATGTCAGAAATGAACGACAAATAATCGCATCCTTTTTACCTGTCGTTATAATTACCAATTGTTACCGCATCAAATTTGGGGCCAATAAAAAACGAAAAGTTTCCGAGTTTTCATTTCTTACAATCTATGCATTTTAAGTGAACGGATTACAATACAAACTTTAAAAAATATATCCCCTTTGCCATTTTATTCTGCATGGTCGAAAAACCTAATAACTATGTCTTTGGGGACGACTTACTCCCCAACAGTCCCCGTGGGAGGGGCTTCAAGTTACAAACTTTGACGAGTGTTTACATATAGTAATGGTTATTGGGAAGTGTACACACGTTTTTAGGGGTATTGGTTGGTTGGGGGGGATTGAGGGGAGAAGGTTACGTGGGGGGATCCTTCCATGGAGGAATTTGTCATGGGGGAAGAGAATTTCCATTAAGGGGCGAAGGATTTTCTATACAAAAATAGTTCTTTCTATGCGAAAAATATAACACCTATCTATCTTATTCACATATTAATTTTAAAAAACCAGTTGTTTTATCTGAAAGTAAGGAGTGACACTAAAACTTAAAATGAACAGAAACTGAAAGTAAGGAGCGATATTAAAACTTAAACCGAACAGAAATTACTCCGTATATGAAAGGGACTGTTCCCTCCTCAACGCCCCACCTCTTTGCGCTAAAATGTTACTGTTTAAAAAGTAGAGTTGAGAAAGTCAAACTTTAGTGTAAAGAGCGGGGCGTTGCATGGCAGTTCTTGAACCCCAGAATTGCCACGGGTCAATAAGCATGTAAAATTTGATTATCATCCAGAAAAAATATATTAAGCAAAAAAATCTATTGTTTTGTATAAGAAATATTATCATATAGCCTACTCATGTGATCATATGATCTAAAATCAAAGACCGGAAAGGAGGTTGTTTGCCAAAATGCTAACATATTAAAGCGAAGATTTTTGTTAATTTATCGGATAGTCCTTTAACTCAGCTGGAAGTGGTAACTGTATCGTACCTCACGTAGATACGATCTTCTATTGATAGACATACTCGGCCATTTTAAGCCCCATAGATTGGCGAATTTCCGAAAAACATAACTTACGACATTCGGGCTTAACTGACATGAAATATGTTTTATTTCATTTGTTTATTTCATTGATTCATGTAATTTATTTCACAGCTTAGGTCTTAATATTGCCCTTATTTTCACTCTGAGAAAATTTCTTTTTATTTAATTAGAAGAAAACTTCGTAAAAGGTATTTTGCAAGATTCCCTTTGTTTTCAACTTACGGCCTACTAAAGCCTAGGGCCGAAATTGCTTAATTTCAGATTTCTAAAGAATTCTCCAGAAAGGCACAACGTATAAAACATTGTCAAACGTACCTATCTCGGATTCTCGTAGATGGGGCAGAGTAAAGAATTAATAATATTTTTTTTTGTTCTCTGAGAAAATCTCACTTTATCAAACCAGAAGAAATCCTCATGAAGTTGTTTTCCATGATTGTCTTTGTTTTAAATTTATGACCTACTAAAGCCTACACAAGTGTCTAACTATGCGGCCACTATATTACGAGCCATGAGTTGTAATCAATCAGAATAAACTAAGTTATGACCATAGTCATGGCATTTAGCCCACGCAGAATTTCTTTTGCGATCTGTACATCCTCAGAAAATCCCCGAGGGCAAACGTTTATGTCTACATAGCAAGGTTCGGCTGCAAAATCTTAACTATCTTGAGGATAAAAACAATTTGATTGATTAGTTCTGATCACAGCAAAAGCACCGATAAAAACAAAAAAAATATCTAATTACTACAGTTGAATTTTACAACGATGTGTTTCCAATTGCAAAAAGGTGTTCAAATGATAGTTGATTAGCTGTAAGTAGGAGTGTACATGGTGTGTGTTATTAAGAGCTTATCAGCATTTCACTTGGCTTTTCTTAGAAAGCTACAGGGGCCACCACAGAGCAATGTAGGTTTACGTTGGATAAGTCTTTAAGATCGTTTGTTACTAATAAATACAAAAATGTTAAAATTAGAACATATACATAGGCAGAAGGTAAAGGGCCTTAGTTTTGCGCTACTCCCCTTAGAATCCTAAAATGTCAATTATTATTCTTTCATTTTTATACATATTTATTGTTACCCCTCCCCCTACACCCCAAAAAACTAAATCCTGTAGACTGAGAAAAAAAAACGAACTATGTTTGGTAGAAAACGAAGTTCCTATACATAGGTCAGACACATATACAGAGGGAAGGAGGCCTGGGCCCTGGGCCCCTCTCCTGAATCCCAAGACCTTCATTATTGTTCCTATATATTTTTATACAAGTCACCCATTTTTTCATTTTTTTTGCTCTACTCTCTTCCTTGAAACAGAATAGTGTGCAAGCATCTAAGAGGACCGTAAAGGGGCCGTAAAAGAATCCCAGAATGAGGCTTAAACCTCTAAAGAGGAAATACTAGTCACTGTTGGTTCACACTTAACACTATTATGTTTATCTTTGTTCCATGAGAAGCAGTGACTGTTTTGGCTTCTCCTGTGCCCAGTACAAAATCTGTATTGCCCTCCTCCTGTTTTCCGAAAATTTTTTGGCCAAATTCCAACAAAACTATTATCTATTAACAAAATTTAAATTTGATTTTTCTTACTTTGTATGGGAAGATATTGGAAAAAATGAAGATTTCGGATTCAATTTGCTTATACTTAATGCCAAATCTACTTTATTTTAATAAAAATAAACTTTCAAAAAATTTTGCGCCTCTAAAATTTCTGCGCTGGGGCAAGTGCCCCTCCTCTGAAACCGCCTCTTATTAGAAGTAAATTGAAACAAATAATTTCACACGGTCTTATAATATCTTGCCAATCAGTATACCCACAATCTTGCGAATCAATATCAACTCTTTATTAATGTAGTTGTAATAGAGCTAGGAGATGGCATTACTGGTAATTTTTATATCAGAGTACTATATTTGGTGTGATAATATATAAATATTAATAATGTCAGACAAGGTATGCAGTATTTTCTTTTAGGGAGTGTATCAAACCCCTCCCCTGCCTAAAAATGGCTTTCAAATGATTGCTGATTAGCTTTGTAGATAAACAAGGGTGACATACTGTATGATAAATAATACAGATGCATCAAAAGTGGTATCTAAAACAATGGAATTGCTCACTGGCAGTCACAGTTGGAAGAGAGTTTTTATTGTAATCACAACACTTTTCTTAATTGGTTTCAATTTGGTCAGCACATCTTAATTGGTGATAACTTTAGTAGTAAGCTGAGGTGAAGAGATCTGAATACTAGTAGCTAGTAGATTATTAAATAAAAAAAAAACTAGTTTTTTTAACTGAAAGTAAGGAGCGACATTAAAACTTAAAACGAACAGAAATTACTCCGTATATGAAATGGGTTGTCCCCTCCGCAGTCCCTCGCTCTTTACGCTAAAGTTTTTAATTGTTTTAAAAAGTAGAATTGTGGCAAAGAGTCAAACTTTAGCTTAAAGAGCGAGGGACTGCGGAGGGGACAACCCATTTCATATACGGAGTAATTTCTGTTCGTTTTAAGTTTTAATGTCGCTCCTTACTTTCAGTTAAAAAAACTAGTTTTTTTTTATTTAATTTCTGAACGTTTTTGAATTAATACATGTTTGATTTTGGCTCTCCGCACATAAATTATTGAAATGAAATTAGTATATTAATTTTTTTTTTTGCTAAAACGTCTGTACACTTCCCAATAACCATTACTATATGTAAAAACTGGTCAAAGTTTGTAACTTGCAGCCCCTCCCCCAGGAATTGTGGGGGAGTAAGTCATTCCCAAAGACATAACTATTATGGTTTTCGACTATGCGGAACAAAATGGCTATCTTAAAATTTTAATCTGTTGACTTTTGGAAAAAAATTAGCGTGGGAGGGGGCCTATTTGCCCTCCAATTTTTTTATCACTGAAAAGGGCACTAGAACTTTTCATTTCCGTAAGAATGAGCCCTCTTGCGACACTCTAAGACCACCTTGTCGATACGATGACCCCTGGGAAAAGAAAAAAACAACAACAAACAAACAAATAAACACGCACCCGTGATTTGTCTTCTGGCAAAAAATATGAAATTCCACATTTTTTTAGATAGGAGCTTGAAATTTTTGCTATAGAGTTCTCTGATATGCCGAATGCGATAGTGTGATTTTCGTTAAGATTCTATGACTTTTAGGGGATGTTTCCCCCTTTTTTCCAAAATAGGGCAAATTTTCTCAGGCTCGTAACTTTTGATGACAAAGACTAAATTAATTGGAACTTATATATTTAGAATCAGCGTGAAAATTCGATTCATATGATGTATCTTTTAGCATCAAAATTCCGTTTTTTAGAGTTCCGTTTACTATTGAGCCGGGTCGCCCCTTACTACAGTTCTTTACCACGAACTGTTTGAAAAGAAAATAATTCGGTATTTCGGGGCTTCTGACATTATTACTCCTTTGCGGAAGTTAGGCTCAAAATTGAAAAATGATTATATTTTTTCTCTGGGCCCTTTCCACCTCTTAGTTCGTTTATTTTCCCGTTAGTTTTCACCTGTTTTCACTTTATAGTTGTGTTATCTCTTAGCAGTTCTTTCGTTAGTTGAGTTATGGTTGTGGTATATATGTTTTATCGCTCGTATAGTTGTGTTATTTTCAAATTATACTCCATAATAGAGAGGCTCCGAACACCCAGCATTGTATATTAAGCTCTGAATTTGACGTTTTTTCTAACGTGACCAGATTCGTCCTGCGCCCTTTTCATTGAATTTTTTCCCCCATGGCATATTTCTCCAAGGAAAGATCCTCCCACATAGCCCCCTCCCTCAACCCTACCCCCAAAACCAAAAAAATCCCCCTGAAAACGTCTGTACACTTCCCAATAACCATTATTATATGTAAAAACTGGTTGAAGTTTGTAACTTGCAGCCCCTCCCCCAGGAACTGTGGGGGAGTAAGTCACCCCAAAGACATAGTTATTATGATTTTCGACTATGCTGAACAAAATGGCTATCTCAAAATTTTGATCTGTTGACTTTGGGAAAAAAATGAGCGTGGGAGGGGGCCTAGATGCCCTCCAATTTTTTTGGTCACTTAAAAAGGGCACTAGAACTTTTCATTTCCGTTAGAATGAGCCCTCTTGCGACATTCTAGGACCACTTGGTCGATACGATGACCCCTGGGAAAAAAAAAAAAAAAAAAAAAAAAAAACAAACAAATAAACACGCACCCGTGATTTGTCTTCTGGCAAAAAATGCAAAATTCCACATTTTTGTAGATAGGAGCTTGAAACTTCTACAGTAGGGTTCTCTGATACGCTGAATCTGATGGTGTCATTTTCGTTAAGATCCTACGACTTTTAGGGGGTGTTTCCCCCTATTTTCCTAAATAAGGCAAATTTTCCCAGGCTCGTAACTTTTGATGGGTAAGACTAAACTTGATGAAACTTATATATTTAAAATCAGCATTAAAATGCGATTCTTTTGATGTAGCTATTGATATCAAAATTCAATTTTTTAGAGTTTTGGTTACTATTGAATCGGATCGCTCCTTACTACAGTTCGTTACCACGAACTGTTTGATATGAGTCAGAATATTACGCGCAGTGCAGTAGGATTTAAACAGAATAACTATTTTTGAATAGAAAATATCCCTCGTGTTCTAAACAAAATTGTTAAGTGTACACACTTTTCAAACAGTTCGTGGTAACGAACTGTAGTAAGGAGCGACCGGGCTCAATAGTAAGCGAAACTCTAAAAAACGGAATTTTGATGCTAAAAGATACATCAAAAGAATCAAATTTTCCTGCTGATTTTAAATATTTAAGTTTCATCAAATTTAGTCTTTTTCATCAAAAGTTACTAGCCTAAGAAAATTTGCCTTATTTTGGAAAATAGAGTCATAAAAGTCATAGAATCTTAACGAAAATTACACCATCGTATTCAGCGTATCAGAGAACCCTATTGCAAAAATTTCATCCTCCTATCTGCAAAAATGTGGTTAAAAACTTAAGGTCTAATATACGCCTTGTTAACCATTCACCTATAATCAAACAGTTCGTGGTAACGAACTGTTTGATTAAGGAGTGACCCAGCTCAATAGTAACCAAAACTCTAAAAAATGGAATTTTGATACCAATAGCTAAATCAAAAGAACCGCATTTTAATGCTGATTTTAAATATATAAGTTTCGTCAAGTTTAGTCTTACCCATCGAAAGTTATGAGCCTGAGAAAATTTGCCTTATTTTAGAAAATAGGGGGAAACACATCCTACAAGTCATGGAATCTTAACGAAAATCACATCATCAGATTCAGTGTAACAGAGAACCCTATTATAGAAGTTTCAAGCTCCTATCTACAAAAGAGTGGAATTTTGAATTTTTAGCCAGAAGGCAGATCACGGATGCGTGTTTATTTGTTTGTTTGTTTTTTTTGTTGTTTTTTTTTGTTTTTTTTCCAGGGGTGATCGTATCGACCCAGTGGTCCTAGAATGTTGCGACAGGGCTCATTCTAACGGAAATGGAAAGATGTAGTGCCCTTTTTAAGTGACCAAAAATTTGAGGGCACCTAGGCCCCCTCCCACGCTAATTATTAGTTTTTTACTGTTTTAAAAAGAAAAGTTGAGAGAAAGAGTTAAACTTAGCGTAAAGAGCGGGGCGTTGAGGAAAAAGCAGCCCCTTTTATATACGAAGTAATTTCTGTTGGTTTTGATTTTAATGTCGCTCCTTACTTTTAGTTAAAAAAACTCGTTTTTTTTAATTTAATTTTGAATGTTTTTGAATCAATGCATGTTTTGATTTTGGCTCTCCGCAGAGGAATAATTAAAACGTAATTTGCATATATTTTTTTTTTGGCTAAATGGCTTTCTTGTAGTTTTGATCGAATTATTTTGTGAAAAAGAGCTGGGGAGGAAGCCTAGTTGCCCTCTGATTTTTTGGATACTTGAAAAGACAACTAGAACTTTCAATTTTGTACGAATATTTTTATTAGTAAAAGATATACGTAACTTATAAATTAGCTTACGCAACGAACTTTTGCATTTTCATGTTTTTATTACATATATGAGGGGGTTCGCCCCCTCGTCAGTACCTCGCTCTTTACACTAAAACTTAAATTTTTTCCCAATTCATTAAGAATGACCCCTGAATCACAAAAGCCGTAGAATAAATAGTTGAAATTACTAAAAATACTTTAGCGTAAAGAGCGAGGTATTAGGAGGAGGTGAGCCCCTCATATGCGTAACAATTTCTGTCCGTTTAAAGTTTTAATGCTTCTCCTTATTTCCTGTCGAAAAAAACTTTTTCATATTTATTTTTTCATTGTTTTTTTTTTATAATGCTAGAGAATCCTGCGCTCCCTTAATGGAAATTTTCTTCCTCATGACAAATTCCTCGATGGAAAATTCCCCCAACATATCCCCCTCTTCTCAGCCCCTCCCCCAACCAAAAACTCCCCCTGGAAACGTCTGTACACTTTCCAATAACCATTACTATATGTAAGCACTGGTCAAAGTTTGTAACTTGTAGCCCCTCCCACGGGTACTGTGGGGGAGTAAGTCGTCCCCAAAGACATAGTTATAAGGTTTTTCCACTACGCTGAATAAAATGGCTATCTCAGAATTTTGATCCGTTGACTTTGGGAAAATAATTCGTCCCTAGAGCTGTATCAGTTAAATTTTCTTTGCAAGATGTTAACAAATGGGTTTTCATTGATCAATCACGGCAGTTTTTAGCTTCAAAATACTACGTCTGCCCAGTCCTTAGCGTAAAGTTCATTTGAGTTAAAACACAATAGTTCAATAAGCTGACAATTATCTTCAGACAGATGATTTTTAAACCTTATTTAGACCGCACTATAAGCACGAGAAGTGAAGTTGACGTTTTTTTCACTTCGTAACTATCTATTTGAAGAATCGCTTGACCACCCATGCGAAAATGGTAATAAAGCAGTTTTGTTCATTATTATTTATGTACTCATAGATGTTTGTGGAGTAATTTAAATTAAATTTATGAAATGATACATACCCTTTAATTTTTCACACCGACTCCTTTCTTTCTTATATTTTAATTAAGGGGTTAGCTACTGCAATCAGGTTATTATGGGGATATTATGGGCCTCAAGGCATGTGTAGCATTGACGCTACTTTGGTGAATTATGTTCTTGTGAAGAGATCTTATGTAGTACCCAAACTTACCCCCCCCCCTATGTCTTGATATAAAATTCCCAACTAGGGCCCTGTGTATGGAATAGTGGGTCAAATAATTTGTCAAATGATAATAATCTGAATAGTAATTTGGAGATACACTGTTAAAATCAATTAGCTTTTTATCAAAAGGTACAAAAAGTGAAATTATGACGTGGATTAATTTTCATAATAGGTTAATTTTTGGGTAATTATTAGCTAATGTATAATTTATCATGAAATTAGTAGGTTTTTTAATATGAGCTTTGCAAAATACTAAAATGCTGTGATTTATAAATTTTAATTACTTTTACTTAAAGTTTTCACTAATTACAAAATTATTGTTGTAAATTTACTATTATGAAATTGTTTTCGAAATTCTTTCCGAAGTTTTCAATAGTTTACAATTTCTTGCTGTAAACTTAAAATATGTTAGGGACAACCCACAAACTTAGCAATATTTTACCATGATAAATAAATCAAACAGTATAATATAAACCAAACAAATCAAAACAATAAACTAACCAAAAAACAATAGCGAACAATATTTCAAACAATATAAAAGTATCCAATGATACTATTATTATTGTTGCGCGTAATTAAATAATAACAAAAATACAAAAGTAATATTATTTCTTTATTATTAAAATTAAACAAAAATTAAAATGAACAAAATAAACTGAAAATTAAATAATAATAGCCTTAATTTAATAATAATAAATAAATTAATAATAAAATTAAAATAAATGTTTAAAACTTGAATTTTATTCATAACTCTACAACTTCTTCGCTATTTCAGAGACATAAATCATTTAAGGAAAATTATGATCATTAAATTTATTTTGTTATTTTTGTTTACTGTGGTTGGAAAAATTGAGGTCACAACAAGGGGCTACGCATCATATAGTTTTGTGAACGCTGAAGGTTAAGATGCACGTGGGGATGACGAAAGGAACGGGCCTTAGAGGTATAAATGACAGGGCCGGAGATATGTAGCATGACCCAACGTAGGGAAGTAAGAATGAAGTTGTATTTACCTTTGGAAGGCAGTCCCCAACTCCTTCGGTCACAATTGAAGCAAGATATGTCATTGAGAAGTAGTATACATGCAAGAACACTCTCACGCTAAGGTTAAGGGTCGCCAAGTAAATCTGTAGGAATCTATTAAAACTATTGAGAAGTTATCTTTCTAATCGTATGAAAACTCACGTAAACCAATTGAAGCTCATTTAAAGGACTTTGACATATCGCCTGTTGTTGAAACTGAATTCATTCTTTGCATGTTTTTTGTGATAACTGAGCAGTCGCATAGGGGTCAGAGGGGCTCAAGGGAGGGGAAGGACTAAAAATTCTTACCACAAATTTGAAAATTATACTAAAAACTTTAAATTGGCTAGTTAATGACCAAAATTGCCCCCCCCCCTCATGAACTGAATTGAGTTTCGAAACAAGAATCTCAACACTAACTAAATACCCATATTTGAATTGTTTCATAATAGAACGGTGAAGATTATATAAGTTTATCTTGATGGAAGAAAATATTTTAACACTCAAAAGATACAACTGGGAAGGAAATTCAAAACAGACTTTGTGAAAAATGGCCTATAGTCTCTTAACTTGACATAAAGTGTAATACAGTCCTTTTGAATTACTTGGGCTTGGGTTACGTTTTGGGCTAGGTGTTTACCCCCCGGAAAGTACTCCGCAGAAAATATACCCCCCCCCCAGAAAATACCTCCTGCGGAAAATTGACCCGGGAAATACCCCCTCCCGGCTGGTTGGTCTCTAATCACTTTCGAGATACATCAGGAGGACCAAATTCTCAATTTCTCACCGAATGAGTATCCTCTGAAGTTTCTACGACAATGAGGCGGAGCTGGGGATGAGGATGGGATTGTCCCACTTCTATACGGAATAAATTCTGCTCATTTTGGGGTTAGGTATTATTCTTTACTTTTATAACAACAGCATAGACCATAAACATTCCTAGAATTCAAGAGAGATTAAATATCAGTTTCACGTTTTTGATGCGTTTTTTAAAGTTTTTTTACCCCCCTCGCTTTACAAAAAATAACCCTCCAAACAAAGTCGTGGATACGGCCCTGTGGACTATTAATCAAATTTTACCTCCACCCTCCCTTCGTCTATCCCTTAGGGCTTATTCTGTATTTATCTGAAGGCTCAATGAAAGTTGAGGTGTTTTGACATTAAAATGTACCCTTTGAGGTGTCTCCCTCCCTCCAGAGAGAGAAATACATCAAAGGTACATTTTTGTAGGTTTCTATTGGGTTCATTGCTTTTCTTTTTAAAAATTATTTTTCTTGAAAGTTTTACTTATTTGATTACCAAAGAAGGGCTCATGTATCTGAGAATAAACGACAGGAATGAGCCAAAGTATTCACGCTTTCGTTTAACATTTTCCACAAAACCCGAAAGTGTAATTTTTTATGTTGTCCGTATGGCAGTGTGACAACGATTGAGAAAGCGCGACAAAAAATTCAAAAGTGGGAATTTCACAACACAGAATATTAATCTTATTTATGTTTCAACCAGCAGAGCATGATTCCTTGAACATCTTATCACATCATTTTTTCGAGGTGACTAAAGGCTATTATCACAATAGAGAGAATATATTATACTGTTGCTATTATATTAATCATGGTAGCAACTCATAGCGTTTTTGTTTGCGCTAATTTCCGTTTTGCATGCATTGAATATATTTTGCAGAACGTCAAATACCATACTTATTATTAGAAAAGCCACAATATTACCAACTATATTACCAATATATATTATCAACAATATTACCAATTATATTACCAACATATCATGACGAGGTGACAATATCTGTATTTTCTGGACCAAGGAATACGGACGGTAAAGCGAATCCATGTGAAACAATATGCTTATAAGAGGGGAACACAAGAGTTACACATTATTTTGGAAGAATACAAAGATATTTCTTAGAACTAAGATTAGACTGCTCGAAGCACGGTAACGAAAGTGGCCAAATATGGCTCTAAAACGTATTGAAAAGCTGAGGAAGAGGTGCTAGATATTTTCCTGGGGAATGGCCAAAGCATAGCTTCATTTTTTCGCTTGAATACCCATATAGCATACAATAATCTGTATTAATAAGCTATAGTGAGACAACGTTTGAGATGGCTAGAATACGTTCTGCGGATGAAGGATGACGGTTTACCAAAGATCGTCCTTTTTGACCAAACCATCTAGGACTGAACGAGAAATAGGTCATCTCCAAATGGATCGGGAGGAAGTCATAAGGAAGGATTTAAGGAAAAATGGAGCTTCTTGGGAGGGTGTAAAGAGGAAGGCCTTGAATAGATTGGAATGGAAGAGGAGTGCATGTAGCCATTTTGGCCTCAGGCCGCTTGGTGCAGCAATGAGTCTAATCCCACTCGCTAGGGCTATTGCAAGGGTAATGCTAGAATAAGTAGGCCAGTTTTATTGATGAAGGGGATATATCATCGAAACTCGTGCTGTTTGGTCATCCATCTGAGGCCAAACAAAGAACAGGGCATGCCCAGCCGGGGGTGGGGACAAGAAGCCATTTGAAAATGTTTTGAAAATAAAACGTGAAGCTTAATTGGACTTATTCCTAATTAGTAAACCAGACTAGGACCTTACCCACAACCAGCTTCATTGGAAGAAGTAGAGAGTGAAACTTGGGACAGATTTGGGCAAGTAGCCGTAGTTTTGTCGACCTCTGGCTGCTTGGTTTTGCGTTGAGTGTTTAACCAGCAACAAGAGACGATTTATTCATCCTAAAATACACATAAAATATTACAGTTTACTTACATTTTAGCAACCACCCAAAGGAATAGGATAGGCAAATTTTAAACAAGTCAAAATACAGCCAAAGAGATTACTATCAAAAAGTGTGACAAAGTTGGAATTTAGAAAAAAATTATAATATATTTAAAACATTTTCTCCTTTATAATGTTAATAAATCCGCAATTACCGAGACTTTCATGAATGAATATCACCACATATTAAACAGTCTACTTTCATTAGTTCTTTTAGTACTTTTGGTTATCATAATGATTTTTTATTGTTGTTGCTGATGTTTTGATAATTAAAAACTACACGATTAAAAATACCTAATTAATCAAATTAATTCAAGCCGTTTAGAGATTTTGAGAGGGAGGGCAGAAGACAGGTAGCATTACTCTCATTCGGAAACATTGATTACCCTTGCCCTTGAGATACATTTTTTGTTGCGTTGTTGTTGATATTGTGAAAAATAAAAGACAGGGCTCAGTACAAAAATTGTTTTCACTACAATACAAATACAGCTCTGGCTTTTAGAAGGCTTAGAGGGTATCAGCCCTGCTCCTCTTTATGTTAATTTCTGCTCGTTTTGAATTTGAACTCAATATTCATTTTTTGCCAATTCTAACTTTTATTTGACTTTTTTCTGCTCGTTTTTGGTTCAACGTAACTTAGCTCTTTACTCATCATTGTAAAGCTTAGACCATCCTTGCCCTCATCCTATTACAACATCGAATGAATGAAAATTGACTGAGAATCTTATTGTATGATATTTATTATACGGGAATCTCATTGTATTATATTTTGATTTGACTGCCTGTTTAAAAAAATCTATTTTTGAGCTTATTTATTTAAAAAGATTTCTGTTTTGTTGTTTAAAAAATATGAATAAAAACAAAACGTCAAGAATCAATGCAATCAGATTTGTTTCATGATTGAGATTCCCTTGGGTCTCAAGTTACAGTTGAGGCTATTTTTTGTATGCCCGAAGAGGCACTTTGGTAAAGGTACATGAATGCACAGTTTCTTCTAATTTAATTCAACATACCTCTCACATTCCTTGGGAGTTTTAACTCCCGGAAATATAAGGGCAGGTACGCACTTCTGTCAAAAAATTAGAAAAATGAAATTGCCCCTTCTAAGATCTAGAAAATATATTTCCTCCCCCTACATGTATTTTCATCAATTGGTGGCACTGGTCAACATCTATTCTGCACAAAGTAGGGTTAGGTTAGCTTGGGAAAATTCTGGTAGGTTTAGCAGATTAGTTTACTTAAGACTACTGAGAATATCATCTTGATCCCCTCCCCACTGCATTTTAAATTCCCTGAAGAGAGAGGCATACAGTAATTTCGGGTCCAAAGTTGCCAATCACTAGGTGGCGCTGGTGATTTTGTTTTCGTCACTTACACCATTTTCTCTCTTATAGGTTTTTCATACTGTTTAACTTCCTCATTCTTTAGGTTTCCCCATACGCTTCTTAGTATTTGTCATCCTATCCATTGTGAATCTTAATTTATTACCATGATGATGGGTACATTTTACATCAAAACTAATATTTTTCTATGGTACGACACACACGGCGGTTGTGTGTGAAAAACAAACAAATCCCTTAAGTGTGCAGTGGAAGTAAGTTTCTTGGTTTGAATAGTAAATTACTTTTATGAACGCAAAAATGTGCTTTATCATACTTTGTGACATCACCACTTAAGTAAAAAAGGACCTTCAATGAATGTTTGCAATTAAAAATTCATTCAACCTTGACTCATTATATTTGTTTTTTTTTATTTCATTGTTTATTTTCTGTGTAAAAGCTTTAAATCGAAACGATTTTCAAGTTTCTATACATTTCAAAAATCGCATTGCTTCGATTGCCAAATTGCTATTAAAAGTTTTTTTTTTACATCCGATTTAGTGCTTACTGCCAGAACTATTTTAAACGATGCAACATAGTAATAAATCAATACCTCTCAGATCTTTGGGATGGCTTTTGGGATTTTTTTGTTTTTTTAAGAGGAAGGCTCCAATGCTGCAAGATGTTTTAAGGCCATACAGGGCCATACAGTTTTAAGGCCATACAGGGCCCATTTCGTTGGGGAAGGGGGTTATGCCATAAGAATTTGCCTTTTTTTGGGGAGGGGAAGACTTAAAGGCTTTGTCAACTGCATTTTTAAGACCAATTTATGAATTGAAGAAATATTCTTTAGTTTTTCTGGAGAAACTGTCTTTTTTAGTTTTTATTTTTACTTATTTTTTCTTTTTTTTTACTTTTTGTTTCATTTTATTTTTATGACCAATTTCTGGCTTTAAGAAATATCTCGGTGGAGTAGGGGGGTCGTTTAATAATCCTTCTCCCTTTTAAAAACTGGAAATAATGCCATATATTTTCTGTGATTTATATACCCCCCATAAACTCTGCTCCCGCTTTATCCCTCTGACGCTTAGGGGACCGTAGGTATTTATTCATAATTTGTTTATTATTTTTCTTTGAGATTTTTTTTTTGTTCGTCATCTATTTGTCGCCGTACTGCGTTGTCTGGCTGGAATGTCATCAGCAGTATGTCTAGAATTTGGCTATGGAGGGTGCCCATACTACAAATAGAAGCTTTCAACAAAAGATACAAGTACAGTTTTCTATTCAGAGAAACACTCCTGTGTTTCTGGGGAGGAGATTGACTCCTCCCCATTAATTTTCTTCCCTCTCAATTTCATTAATATTTTCATCGAAAATTTAAACAAAACACAAAATTGCCCCCTCTAGATTTTGATAAATAATATCCCCGCTTACTAAATGTTTATGAGTTGGCGCCATTGCAAAGAACATAATAGAGCATAAAAGATAGCTCCGCTAATTTGGGATCAATCCACTTGGGATTTAAATAGCATATTGCAGAGACATAAGTGTAATTTTGTTTTAGAGAAAACCCAGTATTTTGGCCGAGGGAGGTGGAGCGTATTATAGCTCAACTGTATAAAGAATGTAAAGTAAGTTAGAAAAAGATTGTATAAATTCTGAAGTTTCTGGGAAGACAATACCCCGGCTGTTTCCGTGTACGTGCCTGATATACTATTTTCACTAGCTATTTATCTAATATAAGTATGAAAAGCTATTTTTCCACTTCTGTTATGTCAGTCTGGCTTATCGTTTTCCATCCTGCTTAGATTCATCACTAGAAAATACTAAAAAGAGGAAAATACATTTTCAACAAAAATGTTATTATTAGTTACAACGCCTTACCAAGTCAACTATGGTGAACACAATTACGCATGCATCGCACCCTTCTCTATCTCACCCTGTTCAGTGCTTTCGTATTTATCCCCCCCCCATGAAACTCTGACTTTCTTCAGTATTTTCTATGAGTTCTTCATATCCTTTTTGAGGACTTCCGATATTTCGTTTGGCCCAGCAGAACCATCAAAAGACATTTTTTAGCAAACTTTTATGGTTTATCCGTAAAACGCGACCTAACGACCTTACGCTTTATTTCATTATTGTTGTAGATAGTGGCGAACCATATTTATTCATACAGCTTATGATTCGTCGTTTAAACAAGTACCTTACTATGTGACAATTCCATTGAAAAGCACATATTTCTTGGCCTAGTGAAACACCCTCGTTTAGAGCTATACTTGACTTCTGCCATTACTGTGGCTCCTATCATCTTACTGGTAGTTCTAACAGTAATGTCATATAGCTAGTCTCTAACATAAGCTAATTGGGGTAATTATGACAACTATAACGTGGGGCCCATAAGAGCAGTAGACACAAATAAGGGCCTACTACTACTGCTACCCGAATGGGCCCTAACAGCCCAGCGGATTTTGATACTTTACTATCTATCTTTTTTATTTTGTATCTCTTGTGGTATCTTTTTGGTATTTTGCCTTTGAGCCTTTATTTGAGCCTTTGCGGTATGAGGCTCGGCTTTGTGATTCCACCCAGAATAATAATTGCACAAGCTAATTGACCTAGGAGCATAAAACTGTCAAACTATGACTTTCAAACTATGACGACTGTCAAACTATGATGATTTGTTGTTTGCCAAATTAACGTAATTTACCAGTCAGAAGGAAGTTTACCCTATCATGAACCTTATGTAATGCATGATAGGCCTGTTTGGCCATCGTGAAATCACCATTTTCTTCCAAAGGAAATACTATGCACAAAAATTAAGGATATAAATTGTTAGTGTTACACCTTAAGGTCATATCAGGCATTTTGAAACTTAAAATAAAGCAAAAGCCGTTTAGTAAACTCAAAATGAGGACCGAATGTACAGGATTGCCACCCGGTGACAAAAAATTTTTTGATTATAGTAATTTTCTTGTTGATTTAGTGATTTCACTAAACTTTAGTGATCCTCAATAAACTAATGATATATGCACAATTTAATGATTTTTTTTTTTGTTTGGGCAATGTAATAAAGCACTAGAAATTGTGATAAACCCCTAGAGGTGGCAACCCTGCCGGCAGAGCAATATAGAACAAAAGGATCGAAGTGAGATTCAACATAGGTCACCGCGCTGATCCATATAGAGAGCAGCTTAGGAAACGGTTTTTAGCAATTATCTCTGCAGTTTTAATATGTCAGATTTGACGTTTAGACATGGCAGTAAAACAGAGCACTGGCTTCTGCTGTTTTAAGATGCTTTTGGAAATCCTTCCAATTTGACGAACAACCAGTCCAGAACAGGAAAAGTTATTTTTCAAACATTTTCATGTCCGTTTCGAGACGCCCATGTCCGTTTCCCGTCACAGAAGAAGAAAAGTGGGAGCAGCACGCGACCATAAGAAACAACCCGCATCCTCTGCCCCGTCATTATGAACGTCATACTAATTAAACATCCTTGACTTATTTTGTTGGCGTGTCTTAAGGAAGGTGACTTGACGACGCGCGAGCTTTTGTTTCAAGTTTTATTCTTGAGTAATTTGAAAAATTGTTTAGTTCTAGAAATGATTCCGAAAGTTCTTCTATGCTTGAGTTAGTCATTTGCTGTGGTTTCACGAAAAACGGTAGATATTATAATTCTTTTTAGTGATAATTCAAATATTTCCCTGGGGAAGGGCGGAGTTGAAGAAACATACCTCTGTTCTAAATTAAAATCTTTTAAAGCACGATTTGAGACTGTAAGTATATCCATCCAATCCCCCAAAGTAAAAAAATTAATTAGAAGTATTAAATTAATTCGAATGGTTCTTTTTTGCTACAGAGAAAACGTCTAACGTCTATCCAGTTCATTATGATCTGAGGGAAAAAACATAACCAATTTTTTTCTTTATATTATTTATTTTGAGGACGCTTACCATGACATCGTTAAAATGCTAGTTGTCATCACTTTTGTTATTTATCACCAATAAACTATACCCCTAGGGAAAGGTGGAGTTTTTGGAAGTTTATTAATTACATGCCTGAATTTTTATATTTTTGGCATACAAATATTTGTTTTTCTAAAATTAAATTTCAAGGTCAAACCCATTTTTTTGTTAAATTACACAAATCATTAAAGAATCTGACAGACTTAGTGTTTTTCAGGCGAAAAACGCCTCTCATCCAGATAACGTCGTGGCACGGACCACGGCTTGTTGAATGTTGAATACTTGTTTAACGATCATTAAATTATTAAAGATATGCCAAGAGTAAAGTTTTTACCAACTATGTAAAGTTATACAAAGAAAACAAGTTTTTTCCCAATAAAACGAAACAACGACTTGTGTTTTAAACGGACAGATAAAATAACATTTACGTTGCGCTAATCGCCACAAAGCACTGCGGCCTGAACGTAAAGGAAGACATACAAGTCATTTAGATACCATTGTAATATCCTTCAGCACCCAAAAGTAAACATATTCCAATCCATCCCATCTCTCTCTTTGAATTTAACTTTTACATAAAAAACACATCAGGATATGATCTCAATTAGGTGCATTAGGTTTATTTAATCCCTCACTTTTATAATAAAGTTTTAAGGTTTTCGCATGGTGGTAGCTCCCTCTATCGAATATATATCCAGTCTTTTTTTAAACTAAAGTTCTCAGCTAAATACTATCGTTTCTGTAATAAGAAGGAAGCTTTCACATGCTCACCATTAATGTTGCGCGCCTAGCCCACATATTATCCTCCAAATGATGAACAGGCTGGGGGTGAATTGACGTGTCTAAGTCACTCTGACGGACCTAACGTGGAAAGCTTATGATTTTAGTTCTATAAAGCACCTTTTGGTATTTAGCCTACCCCCTTCATTCGCAGAAAGACCCTTTAAGCCACTGTCGTATTTAGACATAAATTTGACGCCACGCAGCAGAATTGTTTCTGAAACTGGGAGGACGAACAGATTTTTGGTAGTTGAACCCGTTTTTCTATCTCAGAGTTTTGGCTTGATAGTATATTCAACGTATTTGGGTTAAATAGCATTTTTGTGCCAAACTGACAGAAATACGCACTTTGTTATGACCTGATCTCGTGCTATTTCAAAAAGGTAGTCAGCTTTAAATTTCCGCTCGAATTAACTTGTCGTCGAAATTGACGACCACGGCCCGATTCGACCACGTCTGGGAAGAATAAAAACAAAAAAAGCATGCATACTGGGTGGCAATTAACTTTATTTTAGGGTGGGGGCTTTTGAAAATTCAGGGAGCGAAATAATGTGTTTCTAATCGCTCCACTGACGCCCCTGGACGCATAAATGACTATTTTTTTCAAATAATATGAACTCCTGTATTTAGTACATCAGAGTTTGGGGATTCATCAGTAAGGTTGAATTAATTTCAATTTTTGGAAGTTATATGTACAACCACAAATATGGCGATTCATTTAGTTTTATTTGGTTGAGAGTTCTCTTTGCGTGGGAATATTTTAGAGCCACCGCGTGATCGCTGAAATACCTTGTTTGCAGGGCCGTATACAAGATTTTTTTCGGGACTGTTTTACACAAGGATGTTTTTCAGGAAGGGGATTATACTTAAAAACGCATGAGCCCCCTCGGCGGAGGGGGTTCAAACCCCCAAACATCCCCTGGATACGTCTTGATTGTTTGATTTACTTATCGGAGCTTCAATTCTGAATGGACTGAAAATATTTAGCCTGGGGCGGTTTTTGGTAAAAGTTATTCAAAAATATCTAAAGGGGCATCAATTTACACCAAAATTGAATGATAAAAAAATAAATTATTAATTAAATAATTAAAAAAAAAATAAAATAAAATAAATTATAAATTAAATAACTAAAATTAAATAAATAAAATTAAATTAAATTAAATAAAAAATAATTAAATAATTAAACAAATATTTATGTAGCTTAAATGTATAAATCAGTTATATTGTTGATTATGTTTATTTATATATTCAGCAGTTTTTAACTTAACTTTCAGTAAAATGGTCAAAAATACGTTTCCGTTATTAAAGCGTTGGGTAGTTGTTTATTGTAGCGACCTCACTCAAGAAGTTACATCTGGTCTATCTGCGTAAAACCGGTTTGTCTGTCTGTATTTAGAGAGAATTAGCTTAGGCACAGTGAGATAAACTATTATATAGGTATGTTTTACTTAAATGTTTAAGTGTTTAATACGACGCTTTCTGGGCGGCCTGCTTTTGATAATTCTTTGGTATATTATCGAAAATTTTGTTACTAAAGTATTATGTTTTCATCATATTTAGGTATATTTCAATAAGATTAACCCAACTTTGTTTCTTGAGCGGAGTCGCTATAATACATAACTACCAAGCATTGTTCCATTCTGATGTTATTCCATTTCTTCTTGTTCTAGATTTATATTAAAATTGATTTGAAAAATACTCTTTCTGTAAATGTATGATTTTTCGTTCCTTTAACTGCGAAAGATCTATTATAAAAGTTTGTTTTTTGGCAACTTCAGGGTTCTTGTCTTATCAATTTAACATTTTGCAGGTGATTGAACCTTGCAGCGGCAATCTAAAAGAAATCTTGGTTTATCAGTCTAATCATATCTTCCGCATAAAATTCAATTAATCAACAGCTCTGATTTTTATTGTCAGATTTGCACACCTGCAATGAAAATGATGCTATAAGAAACTATTTTTATTTCATTTTGTGGGTTTACTAAATAAAAACAAATTTTCTCAACTGAAGGTAGGAAGTAACATTAAAACTTAAAACGAAAAGAAATTACTATGTATATGGAGGGGCAGGGTTTGCCACCTCGTCAATACCTCGCTCTTCATGCTAAAGTTCGAATTTTGTTCCAATTCTTTTAAGAATGACCCCTGAATCACAAAGAACTAAAAAAAAAACTTTAGCGTAAAGAGCGAGGTATTGACGAGAGAGTGAATCCCCTTATATACTTAATAATTTCTGTTTGTTTTAAGTTTTAATGCTGCTCCTTACTTTCAGTTGAAAAAGCTTGTTTTTTTATTTACTTTCCTATCAATTTTTAAATAATGCTGGGAAAACCCGGCGCCCCTTTCATGGAAAATTCTCTTCCTCCATGGAAAGATCCTACCACGCAACCCTCTTCCCCCTCCAACGAGAAAAATCCCCCCTGAAAACGTCGGTATACTTCCCAATAACCAATACTATATGTAAACACTGGGCAAAGTTCAGAGCTTGTAGCCCTTCCCCAGGGACTGTGGGGGATTAAGTCGTCCTCAAAGATATAGTCATTAGATTTTTCGACTATGCTGAACGAAATGGCTGTCTCAAAAATTTATATCCGATGATTTTGGAGAAAAATGAGCGTAGGAGGGGGCCTAGTTGCCCTCCAATTTTTGGGTCATTTATAAAGGGCACTAAAACTTTTAATTTTTGTTCGACTGAGCCCTCTCGCATCATTCTAGGATCACTTGTCGATACAGTCACCCTTGGGAAAAAAACAACAAGAAACAAATAAACACGCATCCGTGATCTTTCTTCTGGTAAAAATACAAAATTCCACATATTTGCAGATAGGGGTTTGAAACCTCTACAGTAGGATTCTCTGATACGCTGAATCTGATGATGTGTTTTTTCATTAAAATTCTATGACTTTTAGGGGGTGTTTCCCCCTTTTTCTGAAAATAAGACAAATTTTCTCTGGCTCGTAGCTTTTGACAAGAAGGACCAAAATTGATGAAACTTATATATTTAAAATCAGCATAAACATTAGATTCTTTTAATGTATCTATTGGTATCAAAATTCTGTTTTCTAGAGTTTCGGTTACTATTGAGCTGGGCCGCTCCTTACTTACAGTTCGTTACCACGGACTCTTGAAAACAGTACGTAAAGAAACTCTCAGGTCTGTTTGCATCAGTGATATCAAAAGTTTTCAATTGCCATTTCACTTTGAATCTTGTAAGACATTCTTGAAACCCCTCTAAGCCTCGTTTACATTACGCTTTTTCTGAAAAAAATGGGACGCAAATCCGAGAAACTTGGTTGTACATACCAAAGATTATGTTTGACTTATAAGTGTTCAAATTGGCCCTACTTTCCTCAAAAAAGAACTACCAACGCCATCGAGCGTCTGGTGACACTTGGCATTTTTTTAAGCCTCGTAAGGTTTTTTTTTTTCTTTTTGTCAAGAACATTGTTCAGGCACTTATGCTACTCTAACCTTACTAACTGCACTAATTAAATTAACTATTCTTAATTTTACACGGAAAAATGCTAAGTGCCGCCAATCACTAGATGGTGTTGATATTTTTTTTTGTCGACACTAGGGCCAGTTTCCACTTTTATAAGTTACGCATACTTTTTGGTCTACGCAACCAAGTTTCCCGGATTTGCGTCCGAGTTTTTTGAAAACACGGAATGTTGACGCGTGTTAAAGGGGTTTCAAAGGGGTTTCTTTGAAAGTTACTCTGAAACTCTGAAAGTTACCCATACTCTTTGGCATCGACAGCTTCTACCACCAAGTTCTTCGTGGCGCAATAAGGTGCTAAAAATAGCCGGTCATGCCAGAGAACCAATTGAGAAAATTGGTTCTTCTGTTTTCTGGGCCTTTTGTAAAGCAATACATCTGAACAGGAATACATTTGATTTACCCCTCTATATATCTGATCTCCCCCCCCACACACGCTAGATTAAAAAAAATCCTTTTTAGTATTTTCATTGAAAATGGCCTTTATTGGTATTTCATTATATATATAAAAAAAAAAAAAAAAATGCAACCCACTATCCTACAATTCCGTGAAATGGCGCTACTGTTCTTCCCCAAAAGGAATCCTGTGAATATTAAACTCAGGCTAGAGCATTCGTGAGACTCATATAATAGAATAGTACCCAGGACTTGGCAAGGGGTAGTCAAGACGATTGGAAGTTCTGAGAAACAGAATTTGAGCTAGCCTCATCTGCTAAGCCCAGAAGCTTGATTTAAGGCCAAAGCCACCATAATCTTATCACATGGCTACATTTTGATCTACTGAATATATTTCGATTTTAGCTAGTGTAGACTGCTACTTGCCCCACGGTTTTCTGTCTTAGTTTTCCAGGAAACGCCGAGTGTAAACGCAGCTTTAGATAAGCTACAAGACCACTGCTCAAATAATCAATCTATATATTTATTACATGAAATTCGTTTTATCCCTTTTTAGGTAAACTAAATCCCTTTGAAAATCGCATCTTTCCAAGGAATTTGTTTCTTACAATCAGATACTATTTCATAATAAAGATTCTTTATGTAGTTACTCCAATAAATTCTCTCCCGCTCCATGAGGGTGATTGAACTATAGTGACGTCAATTTATGGTAATTAAAAGGAGGGGCAAAATCGATTTGTCAAAATCTAGGGGGGGGATTTGTTCAATCAAAACACCACAAATATGAGATTTTGATGGATATACCAACCCCAAAAAGGTACTTTTTTAAATCAATGGGAATTAGAGAAAGTTTAGGAGCCCCTCCCCTAACTGACATTCCTGTTGCACACTCTAATGGGAACTCTTCAAACGTCTACATAGATTGGAAAAATTATACCCAAATAAAGACACTTTCTTAAATAATAACCAAAGTAGTAATTAGGGTAGTATTTTAAGGGGAATTAAGAATGAAATTTCACAACACCTTTCAAACAGTTCGTTGTAACGAACTGTAGTAAGGAGCGACCCGGCTCAATAGTAACCAAAACTCTAAAAAACTGAATTTTGATATCACTAGTTACATCAAAAGAATCGCATTTTAATGCTGATTTTAAATATATAAGTTTCATCAAGTTTAGTCTTACCCATCAAAAGTTACGAGCCTCAGAAAATTTGCCCTATTTTACAAAATAGGGAGAAACACCCCCTAAAAGTTGTAGAATCTTAACAGAAATCACACCATCAGAGTTAGCGTATCAGAGAACCCCACTGTACAAGTTCTAAGCTCCTATCTATAAAAATGCGGAATTTTGTATTTTTTGCCAGAAGACAAATCACGGATGTGTGTTTATTTAGGGGCGAACTCCCTCATATATGCAATAAAAACATGCGAATATAGAAGTTCGTTAGGTAAGTTAATTCGTAAATTACGTATATTTCTTATTAATGAAAATGTTCGTAAAAAAATCAAAAGTTCTAGTTGCCTTTTTAAGTAATCAAAAAATTGGAGGGCAACTAGGCTTCCTCCCTCTCTCCTTTTTTCTCAAAATATTCCGATTAAAACTATGAGAAAGCCATTTAACTAAAAAGAAAATTAATATGCAAATTTTGTCTTAATTATTTATGTCCGGAGAGCCAAGATCAAAACATGTATTAATTAAAAACCGTCCAGAAATTAAATAAAAATACAAGTTTTTTAAATGAAAGTAAGGAGCGACATTAAAACTTAAAACGAACAGTAATTACACCGTATATTAAAGGGGCTTTTCCTCCTCAACCCCCACTCTTTACGCTAAAGTTTTTTACTGTTTTAAGAAGTAGAGTTAAGAGAAAGAGTCAAACTTTACCGTAAAGAGCGAGGCGTTGAGGAGGAAAAGCCCCTTTCATATACGGAGTAATTTCTGTTCGTTTTAAGTTTTAATGTCGCTCCTTACTTTCATTTAAAAAAACTTGTTTTTTTTAATTTAATCAAAAGGAGGAAATGTTGAAGGAATTCAATATACTTCAACTTGGTTCAATAAGTTACAGGTTCTAAACGTAAGACAGACACTTAGAACTTGTCATTATCTTTTTCCTGACTAATTACCAGTCAGGAAATGTTTTACATCAATGTTGCAGCATTTTCAATCCTTAGGTTCTTAGTGATTATCTTATTAATTTTTATTTTAATTAGCTAGATTCTATCAATTAATTTTTCCCAAATTATGAATCTCGTCATGTCGGTAATTACATCATAAGCATAGAAGTGCAACCATTTTGGGCTATTTTAGCTAAGGCAATGATGTTATATCAGTTTATACAAACACCACACGAGTGCAAAGAGTATGACGTCACTCCTCGTATAAGCATCATTGTAGTTAGAATAAAATGATGTCATACTTATTATATATAGAGCTCGCAAGCAATAGAAATTATCAGTAAAAATCGAATAGTTTACTATGGAAATAAACAAATTATATCGTTCTTTAAAAGACGTATATATGGATAAAATCCTTCCGGTGGAAGAGAAATATCTATTCCGCTACTTTTATCCAGCCTTTACTGGCAACTCTTTTGAAGATAAACCCATGGTTTTATTAGTTTGCCAAAATTCAACCATGAAAAAAAAATTTATAAAATTCCTTCTTAGAAAAGATAGTCCACACCCGACAACTAATAAATTTATGGCGTTCATCCATGGAGACAATGATGAAATAATGTATGGCAACCCGATTTTCTGTGGTCAATCAAAGCGATTTGAACCACTGTCAAACATCAGAGGTGGGCTTAGCTGTTTTCAGTGCTGTAGAGTTAATGCTCCTGTTTTGAAAAACCTTACAATAGTAGACACACCAGGTATACTTTGCAGTGACAAAGGCAGATGGGATTGTGATTTTAGTGCGGGTCTGGAATGGCTTGCAGAACAAGCAGACAGTATTTTTTGGTTTTTCGATGACAAAAATTTGGACATTCCCGTTGTTTTTCGTGCCTTGAAACCCCATTCGAAGAAACTTCAAATAATGATATGTTCGCATGACATGTTTGATAAGAAGAACGATGGCGTGCTGACAGGTATTACTCTAAAAATTTTCTGGAAACTTGGTAAGCTTTTAGATGATCCAGTAGCTCCTTCAGTATGGTTTTATGATGGATGTGAAAAATTATCTAAAACCGAAGAGTTTTTTGATGATGTGAAAAATGAAGGTGTAAAATCATGTAAACCCGAAGAGGTTTCTGATGATGTGAAAAAAGAAGTTCAAAAATTATCTGAACCCAAAAAGGTTAATGCATTATCTATTTGTGAGGAAGATGAACATACAGTCGAAGAACGAAAAATTGAATATTTCCTCCTATCCATCGTCAAAAATACCGAAGAAAGAAAAATAAACGCCTTCGTAACCCGTGCTGAGCTTGTCAAGACCCATGCGCTTTTCATCGATGAAGTTATGAAAGATTTTCCAAAACTATTTGACAAGGACACGAAGAAAAAAGTGCGCATAAAACAAATTGAAGAGGTATACTGCAAAATTATAAGACAGCAAAATGCTGTCAAAGAAGATTTTCTAGAGGTGACGAGGATGCAGGAAAAGCTTAGAAAACTTGACTTTAAAAGTTTACCAGAGAAAAAAGAAAAAAAACTCCTAAAAAAACTAAATAGTGCATTATCCGAAGACATTCCTCGGTTAATGAGAACGACTTAATCCCCCACGGTCCCTGTGGGAGGGGCTGCAAGTTACAAATTTTGACCAGTGTTTGCATATAATAATGGTTACTGGGAAGTGTACAGACGTTTTCAGGTGGATTCTTTGGTTGGGAGGAGGGGTTGGGAAGAGGGATCTATGTAGGGGAAACTTTCCATGGAGGAATTTTTCATGGGGGGAGAAGATTTCCATGAAGAGGGCGCAGCATTTTCTAGCATTATTAAAAAAAAAATGAAAAAATAAATATGAAAAAGACTTTTCAACTGAAAGTAAGGAGTAGCATTAAAACTTAAAGCGAACAGAAAATATTACGCATATAAGGGGTTCACCTCGTCCTAATACCTCACTCTTTACGCTAAAGTATTTTTAGTAATTTCAACTATTTATTCTACGGCCTTTGTGATTCAGGGGAAAAGATTTAAGCTTTAGTGTAAAGAGCGAGGTATTGACGAGTGGGCGAACCCTCTCATATACGTAATAAAAACATGTGAATAAAGAAGTTTGTTACGTAAGCTAATTCGTAAGTTACGTATATCTTTTTCTAATGAAAACGTTCGTAAAAAATTAAAAGTTCTAGTTGCCTTTTTAAGTACCCAAAAAATTGGATGGGAACTGGGCCTCCTCCCCCTCCTTTTTTTCAAAATCATTCGATCAAAACTATGAGAAAGCCATTTAGCCAAATAAATAAATATTCAAATTTCGCTTTAATTATTCATCTGCGGAGGGCCGAAATCAAAACATGGACTAAATAAAAAACGTTCAGAAATTAAATGAAAAAAAAGTCTTTTTTTTAAGTGAAAGTAATGAGCGACATTAAAACTTTAAACGAACAGAAATTACCCCGTATATGAAACTGGCTGTGCACTCTTCAACGTTATGCTCTTTACGCTAAAGTTTTTACTGTTTTAACAAGTAGAGTTGAGAGAAAGAGTCAAACTTTAGCGTAGAAAGCGGGGTGTTGAGGAGGGAACAGCTCATTTCATATACGGGGTAATTTCTGTTCGTTTTAAGTTTTAATATCGCTCCTTAATTTCAGTTATAAAAAAACTGTTTTTTTTATTTAATATAATACAGGGACACCATGTGAAGGTGAGTCAATTTGTGTTGTGCTCCACCTTGACCCAAAATGAATAATCTCTGAGTCAAAATTGGCTTATTTCTTTAACTAAGCTGCTCCCTCCCCCAGGGAGAATTCTTAGTTTTTTGCTTCGACCCTCCTCATCAAAAAGACAAAAATAAATGCATTCTCTATTCGGCAAACCTGAAAGCGTAATAAGAGGAGATAAGAGGAGTAATAAGAAGAGAAGTGAAAAATAACAATTAATGATGTATTAAAATATTTTAACTAATATTAACAAAATATGAACTTAAGTTTAATTACTTAAACGTTAATTAAGAGTCAATCAGGGAAAAAATCAAAATTAGTATCTTGAGCTAAGCACGTATAAGGTTAAACTAAAAGGCCTGTAAGTGAAGAGCTATTTCTTATTTAAGTTTGTCTAAATGGATAATGAAAATACACTTATAATCATTGGTTAAAAAAAAACTATTATGTTTGAACTTACTACTTTTGACGATACTCTCCTGTATGATTGTGAAGGAATAAATGAATGTGAATAACTCACACATCGTTTAAGTTGACACCAAACGCAAACAAAACGTATTCGAAGAAAACTAGAAATTTGCGCATTTAAAATGCGTATATTTATTAATTTGTTCCCTGTTGTTTGTGTTAGGTCAAGGTTTTAAAGAATTTAACATCAAACATTTTAGAACCGTCATTAAGCATAATTATTGTAAATATCGTTGTCATTTTAAAGGTGGTCTTACGATTGTTGAATGAATTAAATGCTCTGTAGTATTTGACTAAGTGGGTATTAACGTTTAACTTTTCTTCTTTAAATTAAAATTTAAGTGTTGAAAAAAGTTAGCTTAAAAATTGACTTCAATTGTTTTTTTAGGCGTGGCATATCACCAGATCCACAAATGGTTAAAGTTTTACCCCAGCGCATACCAGGGCAGAAATTGAAGCTCACAGAAAACGGAAATATTTTGAATCAAGGAGGCACCATTAGCGTTCGTAAGGTAGAAGCAAAATTTGAAAAAGAAAAACGAGATTTTAAAAGTGAGCCAGACCTCCGTGAGTGCGAACCTGTGAAAAAAACGAGTGAAGCTCCATCAAAACAAAAAATAAGGTCACGAAAGAAAGTGAGAGCACCTGCACCAAATTTTGGCTCTGACTCAAGTGACCATAGGGAACGACGGCCGGTTTCTGAGGATCGGTCGCGTGCGTCAAGTGTGAGCAGCAAACGTGATATGCAGTCTGTAGCTTGTACTGATAACGAAAGTGACTTTAATGGACCAGTTGTGACTTTACAAAAAGAAACATCATTCAGAACAAAAGAGCCCCAAACTGTTAATGAGAGTGGTTGGGACGAAATAGATAATTCCCAGTTGCGTCCGCGGGTGGCATTAGTAAGTTCTGATCCCGCATTCCAAATGGAGGTGAAAAAAGCGGTGCAAAGAAAGGCGTCCGTGTTGGAGAAGCCCCAAACATTTTACTTTGGACAAAATCCTGGAGATATGGAAGTGGCAGTGCCTAGTGATGATCAGTTCATTGTTAAGGCAGTAGTTAACAACGCTAAACATAGTTTACCTACCGACAATAGCTGTCGTGACAAAGGGAATGAAATTAAGAGCAATTTTAGCGAACCATTGCTTCCGGATAATTCAGAAATTGAAGCGAGGCGGGAAAGAATTAACAGTTTTGTAAATGAATCACAAGCAGGACTGTGGAAAGAACAAAACATTCCTGCTCCTCCTCCTGTTTATCCTCTAACAACGGAAAGCGAAGAAGAAGATGATAAGATATCTCTTCATTTAAGACCGACACTTCCAAAAAAGCAGCTGGAGCTTCCGAAGTTTTCTCCCTCTGCTGCTTGGCGTGCACTCAATGATACTTCGTCGCAGATTCATTCTAAAGTTGTGAAATCTAGTCAATTACTTGAAGAAGATATTAAACACAGATCAGGTGATTCAGGAATATCCGGTGATACGAGCAGTCCAGCACCTGGGGTTGAAAAGCCTCTTGCTGCTTCTTCTCCTGTTTACCAAAGCTGGGCGCCTGAGCAGGATCTTGACGCTAGTAGTGTGATCGAAGAACATGAAGAACTTGTGCGTCGTGGATCTGGGGCTGTAACCCCGCCAAAGCTAATTCCCGGTAAAACTAGTATGTTTACTAAAAATCAAGCTTGGAGTGACTCCAGTTCTGCCTGTCAAAGAGCTAAGAACAAAAAGTGTGAAGAGATTACGCTACAACAGCCAACTCCATATAAATTCAACAGTATTCGAAAGTTGAAAAGATCTGTATCAGGAGCCGTCAGCTCTGTATTTTCGTCAAGAAGTTCTAGTACACAAAGCATAAGCAATGATTCACCGGGGAATTGGTACTTGAGTAGGAGTACAACACAGTTGAACGAAAGTGCAGATATCTCGGCTAACTTAAGCTCTTCAATGCCTGCTCTAAACCACGACAACCCTGACTTTGCTGTTGTTTCAGTTTCAAATAGACAGTCACGAATTATTTACCTTCCAGAATATGATTCACGTAGAACTAGTTCACTTCATAGAACTCCTAAGGAGCAGGAGTTCGATGTTAGGCGAGCAAAGTCAGCTGATCCACTTTATACCAATAACAAATCCAAGGCTATGTCATCAACTTCTGTTTCGAATCTTTTAAAAAGTGAACAAAGAAAGGCAAAAAAATTCACTTTTAAAAGTACGCTCCGAGTAAATGAGAGGAAAATGCTCGAAGAAAAGCTAAGCAGAGAAGCTGAAGAAAAAGAAAAGAAAAGACTTGCCGAAGCTGAAATAATGAGGAGAGTAGAAGAAGATTTTCAAAGAAAAAGATTTGCAGAGCGAAATAATGTCAAACAACAACTTCACATGCTTCAGACAATAGAAAAAGAAGCGGAGAAGTGTTCATCACTCCGACGGGAAAGAGTGTCAGCTGTGAGGAAAGACAGTGGCTTTCGAGACCATTCTCTCTCAGAAAAAAATAGTGACGACAGTTGGGAACCTGTCCGAAGAACCCCCAGTGGAGAAGAAAATCGTTTTAATGATTTCGAAAGAAGCCCTAAGGAAGTATCTTCAACCCACAAGAAATTTAATCATACAAAAAGTAGTTACCCAAGAGATCCGACTATTGACTATAGTATTAATACGAGCGATTTATCGCGGTCAAGCTGGGAAGAAAAGACAAGGCAGGAGCCTGACGGTGCAACAAATCCCCCACCTGCACATTTTATTCGGAAAGAAAATTGTCAGTATCGAAAAGATGTTATTTCAGCATCAAAAAAGAGAGATGCTAATATTGATGGAAGCAGAATGAAAAGGTCAATGGACAATGTTCTTCGAAAACAACATAATAAAAAGTCTGATATTCCATCTAAACTTGGAATCCCATTGTCAATGAACCCAAGACGGGATCTCAGCCCAGATCGGAAAAAATCAATTTACAAGCAGCTCTCAGAAATAGTTGATGATGACAAGTCATCTCGGGCACCCTCTCAATTAAGTAACTCACAGGATCAAAGTGACTCGAGGTCAACGAACATGTCACAGTCGATATCTCCCCCTAACTCAGGATCCTCAAGAAGTCGAAAAATCCGTGATTTAAAAAAGCCAAGAAGACTAACGCAAGAGCTTTCTGAATACAGAGAAGATAATAGAAGAGAATATAAGGATTATCTTGGAAGAACGTACCTGGAATATTCCCCGCGCCGACCTGTGTCATCTGGGTAGGTACCTACTTTCAAACTTGATTTGTTTTTTTCTTTTGTTTTAGTTCATATCGGGCTGTATTGGAAGCTGATGAGGCTTTGATTTGACTAATTAATTTCACAAAAATCAAGCCAATTTAAATGAAAATTAAATTATTCGTGTTCAATAAATTCCTATTTAAATTAACTCTTATTTAAATAACAATTAAATCAATAAATAAGAATTTAATTCCTTAAACAAAATTCTAATAGCGTAACTTATGATATTTTGTTACACATGAGATTCATGAATAAGCCAAAACAAACCGTTTTAATTTATCAAAATGTGCATTTCTGTAAAATGTAATAATAGGTAAAAAATACGGCATTAAATTTTGCAGTTCCTTCTGGCAGTGCTGATTTCAATTTCATGGCCCTTCAGCCAGGAATTGTAATGGGGGTATAGGCTTCTGCATACCCTTCCTGAGTACCTTTCCCAAATTTTTCCAGGTACCCATTTAGAGCTGGATTAAGTCTGGCTGAGCTTACAGAGTCACGCCACTGACCCCATTCCAAACCAAAAAAAGTGACATCAGAACTGGAACACCTGCCCTCACGAACAAAGGATTTTTAGCGTGCTAACCACTCGGCGAGGACGAGTTCAAACATTTCATTCAATCATTCAAGTTATTTTTGATCTAAGCAGAATACACACTGTCTCTCGTTTTCAAAATTACTTTTCATTGAATACAAAATAATTGTGGCTAGGTTAGGATACAAAGTGTAGTTTTTTTCTCGCATATATATATTGTTCCTTTTGACAAAAGTGGTTTCCTTTGAGGCAAAGTAAAGAAAATGAACGAAAAAAAAAGAAATAAATACAACCAAAATTTTTAATTTTTTTTAATGAGGAACTTTACAATTCTGATACCCGACATTAGATTTTATTGTGTTTCTTAGCCTTTTGATTGATTAAAAAAAACTTTTTCTCAAAATAAGTTTTTCAAAGAAAAGTAAAGAACTCCATTAAACCAAATTGAGCAAAAAAAAAAAATCCAACAATCTAACAAGCGTGAAACTACCACAGATTAACACCGATAAATAAATGAAACCCAAATCGAACAGAAATTACAATAAATAAGCGAGTCAAACTCAAAACGAGCAGAGATTAAAATGAATAGGGCTCAAAATCCATATGCCTCCCACAGGCCAGAACATAATTTGCACTTAACTTATAAAATCAAATGTTTTCACTTTTATAACTTTAATAAATTGAATATTATTAGCACTTTAAAGAATAAATTTCAGCTAATGTATATTAAAGTGCTAATGCAAATTCATTTTTATCTTTTTCAGGGAAGTTCGAATTATGTTCTGGCTTCGGGAAGGCATATGGGCTTTGAGTCCTACTCATTGTAATTTCTGCTCGTTTCGAGTTTGACTCGGTTATCTATTGTAATGTCTTTTCGTTTTGGGTTTGATTTATTTATCGATGCTGATTTGTGGCATTTTTGTGCTTGGTATATTATTGGATTTTGTTTTTGCTGAATTTTGGTCTAATGGAGTTCTTTACTTTCCTTTGAAAAACATTGTCTAGAAAAAGTTTTGTTTTATTAATTTCTGTTCGTTTTATATTGACGTAGTCATTTCAAGAAAAAAACAGAATAATAGCTTAAATCTTTTCGGCTTTTCTTTAAGAATTTATAGTTTGGCCTGCTATTTATCTGCTCGAGAAAATTTTCAACGATTTTCAACAAAATGCACCCTTTTAAAAATCTTGACACAAAGAGTAGTGTTTAATTCAGTTATATACCTCCTCTAATTGACCAGAAAAATATAACTTGATGCCATTTGCAAAAAAATCTATCTGTACCCTTTGACAGCTTGGATACACTTTCCCTCATCTGATTTAGTTAAATTTAAGAGCAGAAGTGGTAAAGAATTATATCCAAAAGTTTGCACATGTTACCCTCAGGTGTTCTTGGGATAATGCTGAGATGTCTTATTGGCAATCAGCATACACACAATGCTTTTTGATTTCATTCTAAGGCTACATTTAGTTTTTAAACATAATGGGTAAATTGCATAACTGTGTGGGGGGGGGGTAAACCCACGCAATAGCACTAGAGATACAGGTACAAGACCGCTCAGCTATGCTGGACAAAATGGCTATCTTAAATTTTATTGGATGTGTTTGGAAAATCATGAGCTAAAGAAGAGGGCTGACTACCCTCTGATGACTTTAGACTCTTAAAAAGGGTACTTGAACATTGAATTTCCAATCAAATTAGCTCCTTTAAAATTGGCTCCTAAATATTTCTTGAAAGCTTCACCTTAATACCATTAGACTGTGCAGTAACAATAGTTGTGGTAGCAGTAGTAGCATTAGTACGAGTATATACATAGCGCCTTTTTTTCAACATCTCCTTCAACACACGATGGAATTTTAACTTAATAAGATTGACCAGTCCTGGAACATTGTTGATACATCCTCTTGACAAGCTGTGTGGGCATAGGGTGTTTCGATTTATTGAAATACGGTTACAATATTGCCCAACATTTTGCCTTAATTCGCTTAGGTTTATTAGCAGTTACAGTAAAACAAGTAGCTATACTAGTAGCAGTAGGAGTAGAGTTAATAGTAGTAGTCTTAGCTTTAGTAGTAGTAGCAGCAGTAATAATAGCAGTAGTTGTTGTTGTAGGAGTAGAAGCAGTAGTGTTATGATGTGAATCTTGTCTTTTGGTTAGTTCAATCTAAATGCTTGAGACACGCTCTATTGAGCATCACAACTGTATTTTGAGTATTTAATGGTCTTACCCCCCCTCCCCCCAAAGCTTTGGCACTCGTGCACAGATTTTAATGATAACTGGACTATGAATGATACTTCTTTACTATGAACAAAATTCATATTTCACTACCGATCTAAATCGAGAATAAAAGCATATGCAAAGGGGGAGATATTTGAACGATTTCCCTTCCTCCTCCTCTCCCGGAAATCCTGAGGTTAGTTACAATAGACTGTCCTCCGGCAAAACCTAGTATCTATATCTGAGTAAATTCGAAGGAAAACGCAAAAATGCTATTTTTTAAGCTGCTTCTTTGCAAAACCATTTTCATTGTTTTGTAGAATTACAAAAATAGAAAATAATTAGACCTACGTTGCCTGAGCAACGTGAAGTGTTGCGGCAACCTTTGTCCAGCTTCGCCGAATAAAGTGTTGCGAGAGCAATACTTTGGTTTTGTTTCTTTGCTATCGGTTAAACGCTGAAGTTGTCAGCCTATCGAAGCTTTTAAAACGTTATGTTCAAAGAAGAACGCGATCAGTAATCACATGATCAAAGGCTATTCCTCAGCATTGAAAAAACAACAATAACAAAAGAGTATCGAAAGAAGGGACTAAATTGACTTTGCAGCCAGTTGAACTTTATCCTTTTAAATCGTAGACATCGTGACGGATCAAGACTTGGAAGAAAATCTTATATAATCTAGTTGGTATTATAAAGCTATCCTTAACTTTTTAGGATCAAAATACCATAGATGACACTCTATTAATGATTACGAAACTGCCTCGTTGTTTTACGTTATCGTTTGTACCCGTTGCTTAAACACTTAATTCTAGGTTACAGTGAGTATGGGTAGGCTACACCAACTAGCAAAAGTTACAAACCCCTCTTCAGTAAAGAGGATCGTAGCCTAACAGACGATTATTGCTTACAAGTCCCCTACATGTCTTACCACTGGAACCAACTCGGTCTTACCATCAAATATACTGGAAACAAATAATAGGTACACCAAATAGCAAATTTTGCAAACCCCTCACTGTCGAAGATGATTATGAGCTAACAGCCGACTTTCCTTACAAGTCCCCTACATGTCTCACAATTGGTATCGGCTTATTTTTGGTTTCAGTGTGTACCCTACTACTGAAGTTGTCAACTCCTTGAAACTTTAAAACTAGTATATCTCATGAAGGAATTTCTGTACCAAAAAATGGATGACATATACTTTGATCAGCTCATCAAGAGCTATCGATTGCCGTCGAAAAAAATTCTATAGTTCAAAAGTTGATTTTTTTGGCCGTAGGCCAACTTTCTAACGTCACCACTTAGAAAGGATAAGCTCCAATTTCTTTAGCAAGGACAGAACTTTTAAAGTTTAAGAGGTACATCTGATAACATTTCTCTACCTCAATCCCGAGTCCGAAAAAACAAATGATAAACCCAGCCAAAATCACGGCAGCACTTTCGGACCCGTGGAAAAATGTCGCTTTTTTGCTTCTGTAAATTTGTCTATTTATCACTCAAAGAAGATATATTGACTGTGGGCCCGGGTAACTGCCGCATATACTTAACACTTATAGATTTTAGTCCATCTTCAATTTGAAAGTGGTGCCTGCCTGCTTGCCTGCTAGAACGGAGCTTTTCCCTCGAAAGCAGAAACATGGTTTGATGGAACGAAAGCTTGGGTGCACAACTTCAGATACTCCTCTCTGACATAGGCTACATAACTCCACTTCACTTCCCACACCATAGGCTCTGGCTCGTGGACAAGCAAAAACCATCCTTTTTGGCCCCAGGCAAGAGTTCTTCAGAGCTTTCCAAAATGTAATGCCGTATTCAGCAATCCGGCCTGAGGTCCACACTTTCCGTAAAAACCGCACAGGTTAGACCCTTACCAGTTTCCAAGAATAAGCCGACGTCGGCGGCATAGGAAAAAAAAAGAAAAAAAAACGGGACAAAACCAAAGTGTTGCTCTCGCAACACAATTCACTGACTACTTATATACCAATAACAAAGCTACCGAGTTTTTTTGAAACGCATGAAAAAGTAATTACTAGGTTTTTTCGCTGTTTTCCTTGCGAGGTCAACATGAAATTCCACTAACCTAACCTAGTATTAACCTTATTTGCGTTTTGAAACAATGTTAGAATTACTCTAGGGCCTTCTATGATACTAATATAATATACGAATATAAGGGTGTTAGAACACATGCACACTCAGAGTTCTATTGTTCTTCATATGGGTCATCTTCGTCTATTTTCAAGTCTGGAACAGGTGACCGGAAGGTTTTTCCAAAACTGGCGCCTATTGCTAGGCTTTATTATGCATTATTTCTGTACAATGGTGTCCTTTTTTTCTTTGGAAATACCTCTTGGTCTTGAATATGGGTCAGATATTTTCTTGTGGTTGAATGACTCTTGAAGAAAGTCAGAAATCTCAACTTTTCAAAACTTCTGCAATAAAGCAGATTTTGGGATCCTTTACGGAATTCACCTTCAACAATGTCTTCCAAGTCAGGCTGTTTGCCCTTCTTTGTGCTAGCTGTCTTTATTGAGTTCCAATTGTGAAAGGAACTGTCCATTGCGATAGCAGTTCTGCTTTTCTTGATCCACTGACACAATTAAAAAAAATCAACAAAATCATGTATCTTTCCTAGTTTCTTCATCTCCCCCTCTATGTTGCGTGTGCCCCTTTGTAAGGTACCTGAGAATAGTACACTCCAACCCCGAAATCTTGGTTGACTATTTGTACAAGGGTTGTCTACAAGACCAAGTTCTTATTCCGGCATGAACCATTTTCCAATCACAATATGAATTCGCTGATGTCTTTTTCACTTGTTGCAGTGATAACTGAATAGAGAGATTCAACAATATTCTCAGCTCCCTTGCCTCTTAGTTCCCCATGCCACAGGACGCAGAACAAGTTTCTTGACCCAACAGATCATGGATCTTTTGGATGTACTTTTGCAAGTTTCTCGTTGAAAACTACCAAACGACTTAAAGAAATGAAGTCCTTATTTTCGGAAAACTCTGGAAGCGAGATCACCTTCTGAAAGTCCACTGCATATTCTCTTCTATCAGGATTCTAGTTTTTTGCTTGCATTTTCCTGATGTTTTTGGGTTGGCTTACCGTTCCTAGCAATACCTATGTGTAGCAACCACTCATCTTTCCTAGAACTGTCGAGTTGCGGATTAGACAGCTCTTCATCATCTACATCAATATCATTGACTTTTTCTGAATACCGCTCACTTGTCGGGCAAGCAACAGACACTGGCAGTTTCAAAAAGATATTGATCGTTTTCAGAAGTCGGCTGTATGTTTCAACTGAGATACAAACGTCAGGGTGCTTTTGTAAGAAATCATCCAACACGAACTAGATACTCAACGAAGAAGGTAAGTAATTTACATTTGGTGCATTTTTCCTTCGGTAGTGTGGAGTAAATGGCTTGAAGTTGTTGATGTATTAAGTAATCTTTTCTTTGACTTTTACCGAGATCTTGTGCCGAAGAGCTTTTTTCCACGGCTTTCATGTTTTACCGCTTCATGTTTTTTTGCATACTGGGATTTTCGTTTTGTTTTTCGCTGGTAAAGTGTAATATGTCAAATACTATTTTTTTAGTGTAAAGTCGATTTCTAATATCTACATACTAGATATGACACGAAAACAAAGCTGATATCTTGTGTAGATCAACGGTGAAATATACGGTGAAATACGGTGAAATAGGTGAAATCAAGCATTGCTTGAACTGTTGGATTCCTTGTGGTGTAATTGGCCGGGATCTACCCTTAACAAAAGTTCGATTTTTGTAGATACTATGCTTTGTCGGAGGACAGCCGTAATTTTCACTTCTTATATTTTTCCAGATGCTTTATGTTTTTAGGATCCCCCCCCCCGACGCAATTGACAATTCCTAATTTTGTCTCTGATCCAAACCCAAGAGTGAGCTACTCTTTCCCTTCTCTTTTCTATTATTGTCTTCCGCTATTTTTATTTAATTCGAGGTAAGATCTAACAATGGAAAATGAAAGAAAATATTGTTTAATTTTTAACCTAATCTGGCGCTAGAGTACTAAAATTTTGGGGCCTGTTTTGTCACAATTTGGCATACCATTACTGGCATGCCAAAGATGGCACTTATCTTCGCCGCTAAATCAATTGAGGCAAGGGACATCAATGCTTTCTGACAGAGTTTGTGATAACCAGGTGAAAGCGATTCGCATACCACAGTAACCAAAAACTAGAGAGTATGATTTGGGGCAAAGCTATGTAGTAAAAACAGAAAGAAACATGATGTCGATGAGGTTGTGTGAAAAGCATTCTGGATTCGATACAGGGTGTGTTGGAAACATTCACAAGGAGGCTTGTGCGATCAATACCTATTCAAAAGTGTAGAGTTACGTATTATTTTTCAAATTTCAGCAATAAAATAAAAAACAGCAAAGTGTGAAGTCTCTCTGGGTAGGGTACTGTGTTAATGCCACTGATTGAAGAATTTAAAATATGGCGGTAGGGTTTAAAATGTCAGAATAAAATATTATATTTGACAACTAGAACACTTATATTTAACATTATGAAGAACACTACTTATTTACCACAAATGATTCAGATTAAGATAGTGGCCAGTTTTGCAGATTAATCAACATTGACATTAAACTGTTGGTTTATAGGCAGGGTCATCAATTTGAGGGGGTATTTGTGCCCATGGATTTTGAAAATACTTTTTGGGGGAAATTTTATTGAATAATACATTTTTGGTATTTGTGTTAAAAAAGTTTACAAGAAAAAAAAAATTGTCCCATAATTATAGGTTAGGGTGTGTGTTTCTCTATATAAGATTTGCAAACTCTTTGGCAAAACGAGTCCTGTTCATTCAATTGTTTGATTATTTTTAAAAGAAGTTATTATTTATAAAACGATTTCCCGAAATGGATGGTCAGGCGGACAAAAAGAAGTAAATGGCTTGGGGAGGGAGCTGGAGGGAGGTCAGAATTCCTCACGGATTGCAGAGAATGTTCAGCTGTCCAAATAAAATAAGGCTTTGCGTTGTCGGGCCGGACCAAAACTGTTCATGAAAGCTTCCCTGATCTTTTATTTTAATTTATTGTGCAAGGATCCATGGTTTATAAGCTAATTAGAACTTATGAAGGGTATTCGCCAAAGAAAGTTTTTCCTGATTGAAATAGATCAGCAGGACAAAATTCACTGGTGGGCGAATCTTTAAGTCAACCAGAGAAGAAGAGATTTTACTTCTAGTAAATATTGTGGCTCTAAACTTTTCGATCTATATACTGGTTTAATTTTCTCACTCGAGGACTAACCAGGTTTGGAAAAGCCAGTCTCTCCAGAAGCTGTATTCCCTTCTTTGTCTTGATTAAATAAAAAAAACAAGTTTTTTCAACTGAAAGTACGGAGCGACATTAAAACTTAAAAAAACAGAAATTACTTCGTATATGAAAGGGGCTGCTTCCTCATCAACGCCCCGCTCTTTACGCTAAAGTTTGACTCTTTCTCTCAACTCTTCTTCTTAAAACACTAAAAAACTTTAGCGTAAAGGGTGGGGCGTTGATGAGGAAGCAGCCCCTTTCATATACGAAGTAATTTCTGTTTGTCTTAAGTTTTAATGTCGCTCCTTACTTTCAGTTGAAAAAACTTGTTTTTTTTTATTTAATTTCTGAACGTTTTTGAATCAATGCATGTTTTGATTTTGGCTCTCCACAGAGAAATAATTAAAACGAAATTTGCATATTTATTTTTTTTGGCTATATGGCTTTCTCATAATTTCGATCGAATGATTTTGAGAAAAAAAGAGCGGGGGAGGAAGCCTAGTTGCCCTCCATTTTTTTGGTTAATTAAAAAGGCAACTAGAACTTTTAATTTTTTACGAATCTTTTTATTAGTAAAAGATATACGTAACTTATGAACTAGCTTACGTAAAAAATTTTTATTCTCTTGTTTTTATTACACATATCAGAGGGTTCGCCCCCTCGTCAGTACCTCTCTATTTACACTAAATCTTAAATTTTGTCCCAATTCATTAAAAATGACCCCTGAATCACAAAAGCCGTAGAATAAATAGTTGACATTACTAAAAATACTTTAGCGTAAAGAGCGAGGTATTAGGAGGAGGTGAGCCCCTCATATGGGTAATAATTGCTGTTCGTTTTAAGTTTTAATGCGCTCCTTACTTCCAGCTGAAAAAAAAACTTTTTCATATTTATTTTTTCATTGTTTTTTTTAAATAATGCTAGTAAATCCTGCGCTCCCTTCATGGAAATTTTCTTCCCCCATGACAAATTCCTCGATGGAAAGTACCCCCAGTATATCCCCCTCTTCTCAACCCCTCCTCCCAACCAAAAAATCCTCCTGAATACAACACCTGTACACTTCCCAATAACCATTACTATGCACTGGTAAAAGTTTGTAATTTGTACCCCTCCCACGGGGACTGTGGAGGAGTAAGTCGTCTTCAAAGACATAGTTATAAGGTTTTTCGACTACGCTGAATAAAATGGCCATCTCAGAATTTTGATCTGTTGACTTTGGGAAAATAATTAGCGTGGGAGGGGGCCTAGGTGCACTCCAATTTTTTGGTCACTTAAAAAGGGCACTAGAACTTTTCATTTCCGTTAGAATGAGCCCTTTCGCAACATTCTAGGACAACTGGGTCGATACGATCACCCCTGGAAAAAAAAAAAAAAAAAAAAAAAAAAAAAAAAAAAAAAAAAAAAAAAAAAAAAAAAAAAACACGCATCCGTGATCTGCCTTCTGGCAAAAAATACAAAATTCCACATTTTTGTAGATAGGAGCTTGAAACTTCTACAGCAGGGTTCTCTGATACGCTGAATCTGATGGTGTCATTTTCGTTAAGAATCTATGACTTTTAGGGGGTGTTTCCCCCTATTTTCTAAAATAACACCAAATTTCTCAGGCTCGTAACTTTTGGTGTGTAAGACTAAACTTGATGAAACTTATATATTTAAAATCAGCATTAAAATGCGATTCTTTTGATGTAGCTATTGGTATCAAAATTCCATTTTTTAGAGTTTTGGTTTCTATTGAACCGGGTTGCTCCTTACTACTACAGTTCGTTACCACGAACTGTTTGATTTGTCACTCAGCATAAATAAACTCAACGCATTAGTGAATTTGATATTGAAAAAAACGTTGCTGTTTTTCTCTGCAGAAATGAGGAATAGTGTGGTCAGTTTTCAAGAATTAAGAATATGTCACGAAAATAAACTAATGGAACTAAAGCATTTTTTTTAAAGAAGCATTGTTGCATTAATATTTCTTTTTATTTTGGTGGTAGAGGGGTGCCAGTTCATATCAATGTAAAATGTAGGAATTTATTTTCAAAATCTATGGGGTCAGTTTTTTTTTCAATGATAACAAAGAAATATATTTTTAGATGAAAATACCGAAAAAAGTATTTTCAAAACCTAGGAGGGGGATGCGAAAATCGAGGACCTGTGCTCTATTGCTTAACTTAACTAGTTAGAACGGCTGAATGGATTAAAGAATCATCACTTGTAGTTTGTATCTAATTCACATAAATTAAACATTAGCTTTGGAGATGGTTGAAATCTCCTCTCTTCACAATGGCGTATTTAGGGGGTAAGTGGGCCGCCCGTTCCCGTGCGCTGACTCTGAAGGGGAGTCGAAATGAAATTTTTTCGTCAATGCTATGGTCAAGTAGTGTATGGTAAGTGGTCCAAAACTGACATTGTCCCCAGGCTCTGAAAGCCCTATTTATGCTTCTACCTTCTCGCTCCTATTTTCATGCTTCAATCCCAGTCTTTTATTTTCGCTTTTTTATTTTATTTTAAATTCCCTGACAGTTTCAAATTCTATGGTATTCTGAATAGGCTTTAGGCTTTAAAACACTAAAATTAGGACTGACCAATCAAACATAATAATTTTTCTTTTACAGGTACGGAAGTGGGAATAGCGGGTATCGTGGTAGTTATTTGAGTGATGGTTTAACGTCGCCGCCATCAGGTAAATATCCTTTTTTTCTTTTTTGTTTGACATTAGATCATTGACTTCATTTAAGGGTTAGGTTAAAAGCTTAACATCTGCTAAAGTGACATTTAACCTTTCTGCAAATGGTAGCAAAGATTGTGGTGTTTTCAAGTGTTTAAGACGCCTAACCGTTATTGAAATTAAATTGCAGCATCTTATATAGGGCAGTGTTTGTCATTTGGGGATAAGATCTGCCAAAAAATACAGCAAACGAAAGAATACGCAGAATGAGGGGTTCCGCTCTCTCATAAATTATGTACACCAGGTAGCGCGAAGTGTGGTGGACCTATGGCAAGAATTTTCGGAAGTGGGCCAAGTGTTTTGGGGACTATGCCAAGCATGGCAGACATGTGCGACACACTTGACGTTTTGAGATGTACACCAAGTGGCAGAAAGTCAGCGTCCCACGACGTAGTATTGGAAAAGAAACAAGGTGGAAGACAAAAAAAAGTTTCAAATCAAGAGTTTCATTATTTTTTATCACCTAATCCACATAATACAAAGCCTGTAATTCAAAGGCTGTTTCCTCTCTTTAAATTGCTATGAGTAACTTACAAAATAACCTGCTCTACATTTTGGCTCTCCAATTCCTCCCTCTTAAGTATCTGAGATAATTAATGATGATTAAATAAATTATTGATAAAATTAATCAGCCACTTTAGAGCAAACCACAGTCAAACTTTTTTAATTTTTTTTTACTTTTTTTATGACTAGTTTTATTTGTTTTAGAGTTTTGACATATTATGGCCCATGTATATATATATATATATATATATATATATATATATATATATATATATATATATATATATATATATATATATATATATATATTATGAAAAGAGAAATCACCAATGCTACAGCACAAACACAAAAAAAAAAAAAAAAAAAAAAAAAAAAAAAAAAAAAAAGACAGAAGGAGAAAAGGAAGACTGTTTTCCTAAATTAGTGATTAATATAGACCAGCACTTGAATGAGGCCTTAACCCTACTCATCCATACAATCACATAGGTCAAACAGTATAGCCACACACAATCAACCATAAAGAATAATCCATGGACAGGCAGTCATGTCGTCAATAAGTATAAGTCGTCATTTACCGAACAATAGAAAAAATAATATAGACAAATAATTCAGAGGCAACACCCAACATAAGGGCTCATCAGGAGAATACACTGGCCTAGTGTAATAATCCAATTAAAGAATAATCCAATTAATTTAAAACATGCTTTGTCAAACAATATTTATATTCTAAAAACAAGTCAGCTATAAATGGGCTGGCATTCCCCCCCATGGGAATTCCCACGATTTGCTTGTACAAATCACCACCAAATCTTATATAAGTATTGTATAAAACAAATTCTAATAACTCAAAAATCATATCCAAGCTGTAACATCTCAAGTTAACTGTAGTATTAAAGCAATTTGTCCACATAGCTTTTTTATTATAAGTGTCTATTTTTAAGAACCTTTTACTAAATAAGAGGAAAGATTTCTTGATAACAGTTTTTAAATTATCTAACACTACGTTAAGTGATAAATTAGTATACATTGTCGCAAAATCGAAAGACTCAATTCTTTTAGCTGAAACCATTGTTAAAGAATCTATCACCTGCAGTGAATTATTAACACTCCAATATGGATTAAAATTCGAAATTTTTTTAATACCAGAACAATAGGTTTTAAGTTTATTTACAATTTCCTTTAAAATTAAAGAGAGGTCAGTAGCAGCAATGCGGGTTGGACATTTAGCTGCTCCAGCAATAAACCGTGGTTTAGGGGGATTCTTATGAAATTTTACAGTCCAATATAGGAAAGGGAACTTTTTATCATTGTCATTTATTTTAATATTAAAATTTTAAAAAAAGTATTTCTTCAGTCTTTTCAATTAAATTCTCATCCTCTAAATTTACCTTTTCGTAAACATTAGTTGTGCATAACTCCCTTTTTAAGATATCACAATACAGCTTCTGACAAATTATGGCAAAATTATTATTAGCTTTATCCACTGGCACAATTACAAATTCATTCTGTAGATTAGCAATTGCTTGTTAAACTTAATATTTAATTTGCTGAATATTAGACCATAGCCATTCATATTCTCAGCCATTATCTTGGAAAACACGTTTCTATCAAATTATATTAATTAGCTAATTCAAATTGTTTGAACGCTGGATATAATCGACTCGGACAATAATACTCCCTGTTTATTGTTACAAAACAAATATAAGCTAATTTTAAAATTAAATGAATACAAACAACAAGAATATTAAAGGCAAAGACTAGCTGGGTATTCGAGGAACTTTAAATTACAGTTCGAATAGGGATAAATCCTTTTATTAGACAGTGAAAAAAAAGCAACAAAGAAAAACTGGATTTTTCAATCACATGTACAGTGATCGACAGAAGAAATAAGTTACCTAAGTCGTATATATGAGGAACTTTATCAAAAGGTTTGTTTGCAGGCCAGAAAGAAAGCAAGGGGGGGGGGTACATTTCATAGAATGTTGCAAAAAAATGCTATTTATTAGAAAAAAAAATACTTTTATGACAATGGTTTTCTCACGGAGGGAATGGTTTAGGTAAAACACTTTCGATATGTGCTTATAAGGGTCAAATTCCCCGCGACATTTAATCACACATAAATGCAGTTATATATATATATATATGTATATATATATGTATATATATATATATATATATATATATATATATATATATATATATATATATATATATATATATATATATATATATATATATATATATATATATATATATATATATATATATATATATATATATATATATATATATATATATATATATATATATATATATATATATATATATATATATATATATATATATATATATATATATATATATTATAATAATAACTTATTGTTACCCTCTGTACGCAACAAAAATGCACTAAAGAGGAGTATGGAAATTGAAAAGAAAGACAGAAAGGGCACAAACAAAAATCACGCACAACTTTTGACAACTTTAACTTTCAAACATTTTTCAGCATCCAGTTGCAGTTCCAAAATTTGTGCTAGGGTTTATGGACTACCTGCTTAGTCCATTTACCTCTTTGACTCCACAAAAATATCTCCAGATAGAAATATCATCCAATCAGCTAACAATAGGTCCTTATGAAATTACTTAGTTCTAATGATGTGTTCTAGGAAGTGCGGGTACTTGATTACTGAATCAACCCTTTTCCATTCTCTTCTTCATGCTTTAGTACATTGGTCAAACATTATAAAATTACACAACTAGCAGCGCTAGCCACTTGATATAAGGCAAGTCAGTGGAAAATCAATAATTCTGTTGTGACGGTCAGCAAATCTGCGTGACAGCTCTTCTATTTTTGACAAATCTTAAAACACCGTACGTTCGGGAAATGTAACTAATACCTTTCACAAATCCAATGGGGTGCGAATGGGGATAGTAAGAAAATACTTACAGAACCTTAAGAACAGCGATCGGATTTGCCTTTTATCAGATGCAGAGATTAATTTCCAAAAAAGGTGTCACACAACACAAGCGGTGCAGATAACGCATTATATAGCCGACCAAGGGTTCTCTTATCAAACTGGCCCTTTACCCTGGCGACAAGTTCATAAAATTTTCGTAGTTTCTCTTTCAAAGAAACAATTATTATGGATCTGCCTAATGGATCTAATTGAAGTTCCAAATGAAATGTCTAAATACCTAAGTGAACTGGAAGATGATATTTTGATGGGACCAACTTGGATTTTATCATTCGAGGCGATATCCAGTCCAAAGACAAGAAACTCTGTTTTGGAAGTAGCAACTGAAAGACCGATCTCTTTCAGTCCGGAGTAAACAACATCAACAGCGTTCTGGAGTGCCTCAAGATTATTAGCAAAGAGAACAATGTCATCGGCATAAGACAAGTGATTTGCGTCGACATGTGGCTCAGTTAGGTATGATGGAATCTGTCGAGTGGCTACTCTAATAGAGTTATTAAATATTGCCGGACTTAAAACATAACCTTACTTAACTCCACGGCACACACGAATACGATCACTAACAATACCTTGCAAACGTATCCAGATTGAGGAGTTGTGATACCACTGCCACAGGCAGGTAAAACAAATGGATTAACTCCACTTCTAAAGGAAGTTTGGAGTTAAATGGATTAACTCCATAGTTAAATAAGAAGTGGATAAACTCCACAAACATAGAAGTGGATTAACTCCACTTCTAAAGAGAGACAGGAAGCTCGTTAGTCGTCTAACATACAGTAATCGGTCTATATGCGTCACAGGATTTCGGGTCTTTATTTTTCTTAAAAATGCACGTTACTAGACCCTCACATAACGCATCAGGAATATACTGCTGGGCGATACAAGCCTGAAATAAAGCAGCAAGATGTTCAAACAATTTTACTGTCCCGTATGTCAGAGCCGTATGAACCCGATGCTTTACCTGCTCTAAGACGACGAATATGTGCCTCAATAGATGCTGGCATGATAATGACATAGTTTTCAGCACCGTCTAACTTTGCAAAATGACCCAAAAGCATAAATCTAAATGTTGTGACAAGAGGAGGTGGATCGTCAGAAAATAATGAGGAAAAAATGACAATATCACGGGCCTAAATCAATCGGATTGTCCTCAGATGAAAAAGTCGAGGTAAGTATTGATGCGTGATGCCACAACAGCAGGGGTTATTTTTAATATCCCACGAAGGATTACATAAACGAAGCCGTTTCCATTGCTGCACAGAATTTCTATATACACGCTTCGTATATTTGACGCATGGTCTAGATTTTGGACATATTATGGCCCGTGTACAAATATATATATATATATATATATATATATATATATATATATATATATATATATATATATATATATATATATATATATATATATATATATATTGATAAAATGACAGTGCATGCTTTTACCAGTTTCAAGTGTATGATTGTTTATATTCCTTTTTTGATGCTATTGTCCTGTTTTTATTTGACTCTCAAATACGAATTTGGTCCAGCTTAATTAAGCTGGAAAATTTTTTTTTAATTAATTAATTTATCTATCGTAAGTGTTTGCCATTGATTAAATTATGCTAATCAATGATTAATTCAATGAATTTAGTAAATCTTAGTTGGTCAAACTCTAATTAATTTCATTAATTAAATTTCAATATGCTACTTTAAATCAATTAAATTTAATTTAATTTACCTACATTTAATTAAATCTAATTTTACAAGTAAGTTGCACAACCATTGTCGATATTTAATCTAAGATTAAGGCTTACAAAAATTATGCTTTCTGGCCATCCGTCTGGGACCAGACGAAAATTAGATTTTCTCCAGGTGGGTTGAGAAGATTTAATAAGAAAAGATTTAAGAAAAATTTGAACTACACGGGGTAACATTCTGGTTTAGGGGCTTCTAGCTATCTTGAAAAGTAGTTGAGTTGGGTGAATGAAACTCTCATGAATTAATATAGTTCTAAAATATGCTCTTTTCTGAAAACATGTCTACTCTTTTCTGATATCTAGGCCTTTGAATGTATCCATGACAGGTCTATTGCATAGGTCTAATACATGACCTTTCTGAATTCTAATAAAAAAATGTCTTATTTTTAGTTCTCAATTAGTTTTCTAAAATATAGCTCTTCGTAGAATATCGATAAAACTCTCTGTTATCTCGGTAGAATTTCATTCCACAACAAGGGTTTTCTTTAATTCAAGAAATAAATTTACAAATCCTTAAAATCTTGTAAATGGGACTTGGGGGGAAATCAGTAAGCTTCTGAATAAAATTCTTGGAACAAGAGATATGTTCGCAGCTCGGGTCAATGTTGTAATTTATATTGGGTTTTGGAAACGTAAAATGGGACACACGGTGCAGTGAAATTTATGATGTTTGTCTTCTGGAATTTGGGAAGTAAGATACTGAAGTTTAAATTCAAGGGACCTTGGGAATGACTTATTTACCAATCTCTGAAGTATTTAAGGAGTTGCTCTCGTACAGTACTTATGTAAAGTTCTTCCCTTGTGTTTGTTTTAAAACCATGTATATAGACTTTGCAGAATAAATGAATAGTCTTTGTGAACCCTTAGCTCTGAAAGATTCGGTTACATGCTTACCAGTAGACGCGTACTAATGTTAGATGTCTATCAATGAAAACCTAGATATCAACAGAAAGGAGCAGTGAACGTTTAACATTCGAGGAGTGAAGTTAGGTTAATCCTAATAAGATATACCAAAATATTATGAAAATACAATACCTTAGTTGATATTTAATAATATATTTTGGTCTAAATATTTGCACATTAGGGGGGGGGGTACAGTAATCAAACCTAATTTTACTTCTACTCCCTCTAATGTGAAAGTGTGGAGCGCAAACTATACACGTCGAATATATTCTGTCACTCATTATTTGTCTTTGTGGCTATGAAACCGATTTTCATAGAACGCACATTGAGCATACGTGTGTTGCGAATGATGCAGGAGCACCCTAAGATTTACAGCTATTTTCAATTCCCATCTGGCAATTGAACGCCGTGAAATATTAGAAACTGTCGAACGTTAAATACACGAAAATTTACATTGGATGTCGAATATTTAAAAAGTTGTGGCTTTGTCAGTCACGCTAGATATCCTTTCGTAACTATAATACGGCTTTTTGCCTTTTTTATGGAGACAACCAAATAACCACAATACCTTCCGCTTAAACCACAAATTCCTACAACTTTACCACACTTCTGCTTATAAGCGAAGCCCAAGAAAAAGACAGTGACATTCATAAAAACCCTCAAATTTCCTAACTGTCCATTCAAACTCATGGTATGATAACTTGAAAAGATTTCTACAACTTTCCAAGTACTGTAGTTTAACTGTCCATAAATTTTCGTTTGCGGTAACAGTTTTTACCGCTGTCAAAGAAGGCGACGGCCTACTTGGATGTGTGAGATTTTGTAAGCCAATAGTTTAAGACTGAATTTTCAGGAATGGTAAGGCCCTTAACTTAGCCTACATATGGGCTCTTAACAGGAGTCCAATTTTGTATCCATAAGTCGCCTCACCTAGCGAAAAAAGAACGTCTCTCTTGGCGAATATTTGGTTTAATTCAACTTTGGATTCGAAGGTGGCGTTCAGCTGTCTTTTATCTTTGATTAAATAAAAAGGGACTACCACCCTTCTCCATACCTTGCTCTTTACGCTAAAGCTTTTAGCACTTTTAAAAAAGCTTCCTATTCTAATTAAATTGTGTTGTAGGGGTCGTTCTTAAAAATGGAACAAACAGTCAAACTTTACCGTAAAGAGCAAGGTATTGAGAAGGGGGTTAACCCCCTCATGTACGGAAAAATTTCTTCTCATTTTAACGTTGCTGCTTACTTTCAGTATAAAAATTTTGTTGTAATTTAATTTCTGATAGTTCTTCAAATAATGCTGGTAAACTTGGCTCATCCTCCATGAAAAACTCCCTCTCCTCACGGTAAAATTCTCCGTGGAAAGTTCCTCCAACGCAAAATACGCCCTCCCCCGTAATTCTCCTCGTAATTTTTCCCTTAAAAGGGAACTAGAACTTGATATTTCCGTTCGAATGAGCCATCTCCCGATGATCTAGAACAATTAGTTCGATACGATCATCCCTGGGAAGAAACAAAACAAACAGGCAAAAAAAACAACAAAAAACAAGTAAACACGAATCCATGACTCTTTTGGCCAAAAATACAAAACTCATTTGATTTCAGCTAACATTGTTTTCTCAAGTAAACTTAATTGCTAGTAATATTGTTTGCTAAATTTTTCGCTTTTAGGTAGCATGTTTCCCACTAGTTCCTTTTTATACGTGCATAAGCAGGAGAGTTTCCTTTATTTTAAACGAAAGTTTCCCTCCCCAAGAAACGAATCCTTCAACTCTAATAGAAAACAGAAACAAACCGAATATTTGACCGTAAGAGATATTTTTTCCACTTGATGGACGTGAAATCGGGTGGCGAATCGAAATATGACTTTCAAAACCATGCTTAAGGTTTACAAACTGCTAAAATATGCTCAACAAAGTATTCTTAAACATTATTCTCCCCTCTCTGGAAAGCTCTGGGCCCTCCTTCTCCAAAAAATCAAGATTGAAATGTCACTGCACCATAAACGTTTTGGGAGGCCCCTGGTCTCGCGATATACTTTCTTAAGTTTTTTTTTTTCTTCTATGAAATTTAGAAACTAGATTACAAACCGCATCGATGGGCTATCATCAACTGAGAAAAGAGAATACAAAAATAATTTTAAAAATTAAATAAATGAAATAAGTAAGAAAATGAATAAACAAAACAAATAAATAAATCATAAAAAAGCAAGAAGTAAAAGTTAAAAAGCTAAAAATAAAAGTAAAAGGAAAAAAATGAATACGGTAGGTATTTTCTTTGATCTTGCCATAACAATCATCGTCTTTAAAACCTGTTGATTTTTTATTTTCCTTGAAATGTCGGATTACCTAAAAAGGTGATCTTTTGTGAACCAAAATAACTTCATTTTCTCTCTTGGACGATTAAAGTGAAAAAAAATTAGTCAGAGCTTTCTTAACCTATGCATACGCCATCCATCTGACCATCAATGAATGTTCGCCAGACCAGGTCATTGGGTACATACCCAGGTAAACTGGGTATTATTATTAGTACCTGGTCAAAATGATCAGAGGTTTTAAAATAATGTACTTCAGTACAATGTGTTTTGATTCGTTTATACGTAGTTTACCTCTCATCATATATAGGGTATTATGCATAATGACCGATCTCACATCACGTTGTCTGATCGTTTTGGTTTTGTGCTGGTCATAGTCCTGTCATTCAAAGATCCACTTCTAGTAAGAATTTGCTGATATTTATGTCAAACCTAAAACAAAATTATATAAAAAAAAATTCAACTAAAATAAGAAGCAGCATCAAAATTAAGGCAAACAGAAATTATCACATATATGAGGGAGGTCACCCAATCGTCAATACCTCGCTCTTCACGCTAAATTTTTTAATACTTTTTGAAGAAATGCTTCTTATTCCTCTACTTACACGGCCCTTGTGTTTCAGGAATCGTTCTTAAGAATTGGGACAAAAGTCAAACTTTACTGTAAAGAGCGCGGTATTTAGATGGGGGTGACCTCCCTGATATACGTAATAATTTCTGTTCGTTTTAGGTTTTAATGTTGTTCCTCACTTTCAGCATTAAAAACTTGTTGTTGTTTTTTTTAATTCTGATGTTTTTTAAATAATGCCAAAAAATGCATCTCCTCTCCATGAAACCCCCCCCCCCCACGGAAAATTTCATGAAAAGTTCCTTCCACGTAAAATACCCCCCACAACTAGGAAACCTCCCACCAGACAATTTTTTCTCGCTGAAAGCTCCCCGTAAATTTCTTTTGAACAAAAAAAATTATGATTGCTTTTCAAATCATGGCGGAAATTTCCCTTACTGTGGAAAATTTTTCCCACAAATCCCTACCTTGTAGAAAATTGCTCGCGCAGAAAATTATACCACGAACAATTTCTCCGTGAAAAATCCCCCTCTTACGAAAAGCTCCTCTAGATAATTCCAACCTGGGGGATATTTTCCCTGGACAATTCCCTTTAACATTTCCATGTGCAAAATTAATTCGACAAAGAGAAAGTAAGATAAATCAAGGAATTTCATACAGGAATTCTGGCCAATTCCCCCAGCGTAAAATATCCCCTGGAACGTTCATCCCCCGGAAAGTCTCCTCCCCACGTTAAAAATCTCCCTATCGGAAAACCCCCCTGATAAATGTCTACTTCCAACAAGCAAATGTATACAAGCAAAATGTATACTTCCAACAAGCAAATACTTTATATAAATACTGTGCAAATTGCATAGCTTACCGACTTTTCTCAAGGGGCTGTGAGGGTTCGTGTTATCCCCGAAGGAATAGTTACTGGACCTTTTAACTATGCTGAAGAAAACGACTATCTCAAAATTTTGATCAGACGACTTTGAGGGAAAAGGGCGTGGGATGGGGGGGGGCTAATTGCCCTCCTATCTTTTTGGTCACTTAAAAAGGGGACAAGAACTTTTAATTTCCATCAGGACTATTGGTTCAATACCATCGACCCTAGGAAAAATATACAAACAAAAAATCAAATAAACACGCATCCGTGATCTTCCTTCTGGCAAAAAATACAAAATTCTGCATTTTTGGAGAGGGGAGCTTGAAACCTCTACAGTATGAATCTGATGGTGTGATTTTCATTAATATTCCTTGACTTTAAGGGGTGTTTCTCTTTTCAAAAATTGGGTGAATTTTCTAAGGCTCGTAGTTTTTGATGGGTAACACTAAACTTCATGAATCCTATACATTTCGAATTACCATAATAGGCCGATTCTTTTGATGCATCCTTTGGTATCCAAATTCTATATTTTAGAATTTCGGTTACTATCGAGGCGCATCGCTCCTTACAGTTTGTTACCACGAACTGTTTGATAGCTTGCCGTTTACAACAGAATTGCCTGAATGTAGCACCATTGAATTGTAGAGAAGTCGATTTTTAGAAAAAAGAAGGTTTGTATAAAACATTTCAGATTATACAAATACTGAAACGGTAGAAGAAAACATGGTGACAGTTATTTTGTTTCCTTACTACTTTGTTTCATTATTTTGGTGAGATTAATGAATTAAATAATAATTAATAATTTATTAATAGTAATTATAATTAATAATTAATGATTAATAATTTATTAATAATTATAATTAATAATTAATTAATTATTAATAAAAATTAATAATTGATTAATAATGAAATTATTTAAAATTAATTTTATGGATTGGTTTTAATTTCTGGAGATTTCTATCATTCTATGCAGATCAAAGCCATGTCATACAAAGGCATGTTTTTCATAATACTTTATGTTCGCTTATGTCTAACCTCGAACACCGTAATTTGCCATAACAGCCCAATTATGCCAATATATGCCCAATAATTAACGCTATAATTATTCAATCCAATTTTGCATGATTGAATTGAAAAGAAGTCTATTTTTAGAAAAACAACATTTTACGATATTAAATAACGCAAGATCATGTGTATAAAATGAATACAATTTAAAATAGAGCGAAACGCTTGATAAGAATCGGGCAGACAATGATTTGGGTATATTAGTTTCTTTATACTATTTGTGAAATTTGCTTAACTGTTTTATCAACTTTGTGGTTAGTATATATACTGAATTTTACGTAAACTTCCATTACTAGTTTGCGCAATTTAATGCACTGTGTAACAAATTTGGTTGAAAGAAAATAAAATCTACCCAGAGGGAAAACTCAAATATTCAACTTTGCATGTGGATGAATGGCTAAAAGACTTCCAACTAACCTCACTAGCTCACTAGCCTCATAATCTCACAACTTTACTCCGCCCAACTTGACGTCCCACCTGCAGTGGCGTTAATTCACGGAAATCAAAGGGGGTGTATTGTACTAGATCTATGGGGGCAATTTTACTGTTTCTTTTCAATTTCTTCAAAGACAGTAAAAAATAAAGTATTAGCACTTAGCAGTTCTTCATCCATTGACGCACTTACTAAAACTGGTTTCTTCTTTGGTTTCTTTCAGCTAAGCGTGTGAGGAGACAAAGAGAAGGGACGAAATAGATGGGAAATATATAGTTTGGGGTACATATTTGCACATTAGGGGTGGAGGTGGGGGTTAAAGTCACTGGCAGATCCAGGGGGAACATGGGTCCCCCAAGATTTTTTCTAGTGTCATCTTATCCTATTTTTTTTACTCTTTGTTTTAGAAGACATTTGCCAATTTGGTCAATTATTGGAACCTTTGTCACAATGCCTCCTCGCCCAAAATATTGTTTATTGGCCCCCCTGTGACATTGGACCCACCCCAAGATTTCGCTCTAGATCCGTCCCTGGTTAAAATATTTGGACAGTGTGAAATTAGAAAACGATTCTTGCTGCATATCCTAATATGCAGAATAATTGTAACTAGCACACTTTGCATGGAGACCCACTACACTTCACCCCCAATGTGCAAATAATATATATATTATTGTATTATATATTAATAATATATATGTAATATTATAATCTGATTATTAAATAATCAAGTGACAGAATATTAAATTCTGTCACTTGTCTTTGGCTTGTTTCACGCTAAGCTGAAGGAAACCAAGGAAGAAACCGGTTCTACAGTGCGTCAGTGAATGAGGAACTTGACATCGGGCACTATAAAAGACAAGTACCAAAGTATTTTTTAATAACAATAACAAAAAATATATTTCAGAATTTAGACGAGGAGGGGGTAAAAACCTGGGGTAAAAACCTGGGGAAAAAGACCCTTTCGCCTCTTCCCCTAATTGAGGCTCCTCCCCACCTATATGATAAGGGTATCAACAAATACTATATTTGGGGTGCAACTACCCCTACTAGCCCGGGACTCCCAATTAGCTCCATCACTTTCGTTTGGAGGCAAAACAAACAGTATCCTACTCGTTTGAAAAGGGGACAAGTGAAAACAACATCGGTTAACTGAGTTAAATACTTTTTCTGAGTCGTATTTTATTCTGAATCCATTGGTAGTTTCTTTTTTTAAATTGCTTTAATTAAACAGCTACAGAAGGAAGTAGAATTGATATGTAGAGTGTTTATTCTACTTTTGTTTATAGTGTTTGTGGGTGCTTTACTAACTTTAATTCATATTTTTATTTTGATATGTAAAATAAAATAAAAATTAAATGGGTCAAACTTTTGAGTAATTTGGAAATAGAACTGCAAAGAAGTATTTAAAGAGTAAATTGTAGAAACTCCTTCGCGACAAACTGCAAGCTTTTCTATATATATATATATATATATATATATATATATATATATATATATATATATATATATATATATATATATATATATATATATATATCTGCTTTGTGCATATTTTTTCATCTCTTTTGAATGAAACCAGGGAGGGGAGACATAAGAAATTATTTGTATTTTGGCACGTATATCAAGAAAATAACTCCAAACTACTTGTTTGTTTGCCTGTACTATACAGATTTGTCGCCTTACTATACGAAGATGCTGATTAGCTGTACGTTTTGTAAGCCCATATGTACCCAAGAAAGCTCATTGTTACCCAGCCCAAAATAGTTTTGAATGTGAAAATTTTAAACTTGTGCATTCAGACTGTTAAAAATCTGCCAAAACACCGCCTTGCAGGCTATCAATACGTTTCCAAAATTTGCTTTAAGAGTACCGACTTCATCACTGACATATAAAAAGGAGACTCCAATCGCGTTATCAGTACCGGTTCTACGCAAAAAGTTCGAGATTTTTAGAACTCATCCTCAGTTTCTTTTAATTTTTGTACTCTTCACTCTGTTTCTTACTTTTTTGACAAACTGAATGCCCCCCCCCCTCTCTAAAAGGCCATACGCTCATACCATTACCAGTTAGTAAAAGAATTGTATATGGACTTTTAATTTTTCTGAAACCTGATAAAAATTGTACTTTTGAGTTGTTATTTTTAATTCGAAATATACATTGAAAATAAGAAAAAAATTAAAAAATTAAAAACTAAATCAAAAATTTTTTGAGAAATTTTTTCCTCTAACCTTATTGATATTCGAAGACCGAAATGGATATTATTCTCAAAGAACAATTCCTGTTTTTTATACACATTTTACGAATTTTTGTATCCTTCAGGGGCCATGATTTCTTAGTCCTCCCCCAGGAATCCACCGAATGTCTCGCCTTTTTATGCTATGGAAAATTGCCCCCCCCCCCTTTGAAAAAAATTGCTTATCCACTTGTACATGAGTTTTGATTTCCCAGGGCCCGGTTGATACTTTCTATTGACGGCATACTTTACATAATCTCCCATTTTTTGGAGAGGAAGGGGGGTTAGAGTCAAATTTACAAATAAATCTTTTCATAGACTGAAAACGTTGAACACTCTAACAATAATAATCGAAAATGAATTCATAAGCGACATGCACTTTTTGTAAAACACAAATCTATGTTGAGGCCAAGGCCAAACAATGTCAGATTTTGGGTAGCAATGCCAGTTTCTGGCACGCATTCTCTGAATTTTCGAATCCCTCCCGTGGCCGTATTCCTGCAATATTTTTTTCCTACTCCCTAACAATGGCCCTGCTCGGAAAAACTTTTTAGAACTCTGGGTATATTCTGTTATGTTTTGTTAATTTAAATACCACATATACACTACCCGCCTGTCTTTCTTCACACAAAAGGTAACTAGCGAAAGTGAAAATTAATACCATCCTTCGGGGTATTAAATTTAGTTGAGTCACTGAGATACACTGGACTTGAACTGGTCCTGTAATTACTTTGCAGGGAGGTCATTATCAACCAGATTCAACATAACATAAGTTATTTCTGCTTTTGTCCAATGCTTTTTTTTCTTATTAAAAGAATACATGGCCAGACTTCATTGAAGTATGAAATAGCAGGCTTTCATAAAGGTTGGCTGAAACCTCATAATCCCATGGTTAAATGTATGCTTCACCATAGATATGGGTGCGGAAGTTTTTTTTATCTTAGGGGGGAGGGTAATGAAAAATTACGCAAGTGAATTATACAGGAAATATGAGTAACTATACTAAAAATCATAAAGACATTGGTTTTTTTGGGTGGTGCATGGGCTCAGAGCACGGGCCCATGGGCAAATTCTGAAAAATTGCGTGCTGGTCTTATGCAATAACTCGTAGTGTACTCAATAAGATTTAGCAAATATGAAGACACTTTTATACCTCGGGTTGAAAATCGTAAGGCACAATCGAGTTTGCACCTAATCAGACCCAATTATAAGAGTAACTAGTGCATATGTTACGCAGGATTTTTTTGGGGTACTTGTCCATTATTCAGAGAACTCTCAAAAATTTCGGTCTGCAAGATCTGACAAAAACCGGTTTAGCTATCTGAATTCAGATACAATTAGCTTAGCTCTGTGGAAAAACTCCGTTGTAGGTATATTTTAATTAGGTATTTAATATATAGAGCTGCAATTTTGGTTAGGTATTTAATATAATGCATTCTGGGCGGCCTGCTTTACATAATTTTCTGCTGTTGTTCCCATAATTTCGTTAAAAAAGTATTATATTTTCATCATATTTCGGTATATTTCATTAGTATTAATCTCCCTTCTTGGATGTGTTCTTAATAATGAACAAGTACTTTTTTTGGTTTTTATCTTTGGCTTGTAATTTTAATTGAATCGAATTAAAGAAGGCCTGGCAGGTCTCCATGGCTCTAGGTGGTGGCAGATTGTCGCATTCAATTAGATGCTGTCAAGGGTCAAAGAGGCAGTGATTTCAAGTTAGGAGGGGTCCCCTTGGTAGCCGTGTCATTTGAACGAACTAATTGGTTCGAGATTGAGTTTAATGGTGTTCATCCAAGATTTTGACTGGTCATACATTTTTTTCATCTTTTCCTAAGTGAAGAAAGTTTTTGTTCAGAAATAAATACAAAACAGGTAAGCCCAGTAAAGATTAACAAAAGTTACCAAAAAGGACAAGAACAAAAAAGAACTAAAAAGGGAGAAAAGGACTGATTCAAAATCAAACACTGTCGTAGGTGTTTATTGGAGCAGCTCCCGTTTATTGGAGCAGCTCCCGAATAACGATTTACCAACCTGATCGCAAAATGAAGGTGGCAACATATACCTACTAGAGCTTACTAGGGCACGCCAGTACTTTCGTGTTGGAGGGAAATCAGTGACGTGCACACTAGGGAAAACGTAACTGACCAATACCTAACTCCAACACAGATTTCAAATCTCAAAATCCGATTATTACCTTCTTTAATTCCACCTTCTCTCTCACACTTTTATTTTTCACTCTTTTGTAGTGAATCTTACTCCTGATGGTCCTTCATTTTCAGTTTACTAACGTTGGAAGTGTCTTGGCCTCCTTGTGCTCTGGCTATCACTTTATTCCACAGTGCTAAAGCTGGGGTGCGAATTGGGGGCTGCTGGGGCGCGGACTAATTGCCCCCTAAAGTTTTGAAATACCTTTTTAGTGTCTTCAGTGAAAAAAAAATGGTTTTGGACCCCTTCCCATGCTGGATTTGAAATTTTTTTTTATTTTCTGAAAAAAAAACTTGACCCCTTCATTTGCAAATCAAAGCACATCTGCTTTAGACTTGACGTCACGAAATAGAAAAATCTTTCATTGTGATAGGTGTTCTAACCTAGAATACTATATTTGTCTACTTTCATATTTATGCAACATTCATATCAAAATGGTTCTATAATTGCTCTACACGGACATTATTATCCATCGGACAAACCTAAGACCCTCTTTGAGATTCCGTTTCATGCAATCTCAACCAAAAGCGTGGGTAATCATGTTGAAAATAAAATTTTATGTTGTTCATCATCTTAACTAATTAATAGTGACATCCGCCTCGTAATAAGTGACTTAGAAAACTGGCGTGAAGGATAAAATGTGTAGGCCGTCAGTGAAAAAATTTGTAATTTTTATGTTCATTTCAAACGTTATCTTTTGTAAATTGTTCAATTTTGCGAGTATGGATTTTTGTGAATTCAAACAAAGAAATGAGGACAGCCAGAACTTTACGTAGGGAGTTGCCAAAATTCTTTTTCTTGTAAAGGGAGTGCTAAACGTGAAGAGTACCTAAATTACCCCATTTCGGGGAATCAATCTGTTTAGGAGGTCTATTATATATATATATATATATATATATATATATATATATATATATATATATATATATATATATATATATATATATATATATATATATATATATATATATATATATATATATATATATATATATATATATATATATATATATATATATATATATATATATATCTACATATATAAAAATTAGTTGTCTGTGTGTGGATCTGTGGATGGATCAGGTGACGTCACCTGAAAAAACTGGATCAGGTGACAAAACTGAAAACTGAAAAAACTAAAAAAAGGCAAAAACTATAAAAAAAACTAAAAACTAATAAAAAAAATAAAAAAGCTAAAAAACTAAAAAAAATAAAAAAAGGCAAAAACTACAAAAAAACTAAAAACTAATAAAAAAGCTAAAAAACTAAAAAAACTAAAAAAAGGCAAAAACTACAAAAAAAACTAAAAACTAATAAAAAAAATAAAAAAGCTAAAAAACTAAAAAAACTAAAAAAGGTAAAAAACTAAAAAAACTAAAAACTAAAAAAAAACTAAAAAAAAGGAAAAAACTGAAAAATAAGCTAAAATAAAGGTAAAAACCAATAAAAAACTAAAAAAAAACTGAAAAAACTAAAAAAAGGCAAAAACTACAAAAAAAAACTAAAAACTAATAAAAAAAGTAAAAAAGCTAAAAAACTAAAAAAACTAAAAAAACTAAAAAAAGGTAAAAAACTAAAAAAAATAAAAAATAAAAAAACTAAAAAAAGGAAAAAACTGAAAAATAAGCTAAAATAAAGGTAAAAACCAATAAAAAACTAAAAAGAAAAAAAGGAAAAAACTAAAAAAAATTTTCATCTAAAAAACTAAAAAAAACTAAAATAGGTAAAAACTAAAAGAACTAAAAAAGAAAAAAATAAATGACGACACTCAAAGAGAAAGCGACCAGGACAAAAGGAATGTTCGATTAGCAATCAACAAAGCACCGGGACACAGGGAGTATAAATGACGACCAGGACATAAGTAAAAAAAAATTTAACAAAACTTAAAAGAAGGTAAAAACTACAAAAAAACTAAAAAGAAAAAAAAACTAAAAAAAGGCAAAAACTACAAAAAAAACTAAAAACTAATAAAAAAGCTAAAAAACTTAAAAAACTAAAAAAGGCAAAAACTACAAAAAAAAACTAAAAACTAAAAAAAAATAAAAAAGCTAAAAAACTAAAAAAACTAAAAAAACTAAAAAAAGGTAAAAAACTAAAAAAACTAAAAAAAAGGAAAAATAAGCTAAAATAAAGGTAAAAACCAATAAAAAACTAAAAAAAACTGAAAAAACTAAAAAAAGGCAAAAACTACAAAAAAAACTAAAAACTAATAAAAAAAAGTAAAAAACTAAAAAAACTAAAAAAACTAAAAAAAGGTAAAAAACTAAAAAAAATAAAAAATAAAAAAAAACTAAAAAAAAGGAAAAAACTGAAAAATAAGCTAAAATAAAGGTAAAAACCAATAAAAAACTAAAAAGATAAAAAGGAAAAAACTAAAAAAAATTTTCATCTAAAAAACTAAAAAAAACTAAAAAAGGTAAAAACTAAAAGAACTAAAAAAGAAAAAAATAAATGACGACACTCAAAGAGAAAGCGACCAGGACAAAAGGAATGTTCGATTAGCAATCAACAAAGCACCGGGACACAGGGAGTATAAATGACGACCAGGACATAAGTAAAAAAAAAAACTAACAAAACTAAAAAGAAGGTAAAAACTACAAAAAAAAGAAAAAAAACTAAAAACTAATAAAAAAACTAAAAAATCTAAAAATCTAAATAAACTAAAAAAGAAAAAAAAAAGGAAAAAAATAAAGGAGAAAAACAAAACTAAAAAACGAATGTATATACAGACCGGGACACCGGGATACAAATGACGACCGGGACACAGGGAATATAAATGACGACCGGGACACAGGGACACAACTACAACGGGGACACCGGGGGAAACAGGGGGATATAAATGACGACCGGGACACCGGGACAGGGAATGGTCGATTAGCAATCACCATCAACAAAGCTCAAGGGCAATCATTAGAATCATGAGGTATAGATCTGAATACAGATTGTTTTCCCATGGACCATTATATGTTGCATGTTCATTATGGCGCGTAACGACTTACGCGCGCGGGGGGGCTTGGGGGGGCGCGAAGCGCCCCCACCAACTAGGTGTTGGGGTGGCGCGAAGCGCCACCCCAACAGCTAGTATATATATATATTTCTCCTTCTGTCTTTTTTTTGTGTTTGTGCTGTTGCATTGGTGATTTCTCTTTTCATGATATATATATATATATATATATATATATATATATATTCCCAAACTTTTAAGCAACTGAACAACTTTACAGCTCATAAACCTTACTCAGAGCTATCCAGGGGTGCCAATTCACGAAAATGTTGGCTACGTGGATGTAAGGATTTTTTTAGCGATTTTTTTTATCAAGATACAAAAAAAGTATTTTCAGAACTGTGGTGGGGGGGGGAGATTTTTTCAATTAACGATACCAAAAAAGGTATCTTTCCTAGCCTAGGGCACATTTTCTCCACTGTCTCTCTTAAATTAGTGCCGTTTGAGCTACTGAGCCAAGTAGGAAAATAATACGTGTTTTTTTAACACAACACTAGTCTATTATCTTTTAATATAAATTTCGAATTCGTACTAATTTTTTTCAAATAACAATACCAAAAGAGGTATCTTTTATAATCTAGGGCACATTTTCCCCACGATCCTCCTCGAATTAGTGCCCCTAGGGCTACTGAGAGAAGTAGGGAAATAATATCTTTTTTTTTTAATCGAACACCATTTAATGATCTTTAGTATAAATTTGGAATTTGTATAAAAAAAAAATCAAAATATTTGTATCAGATAAATTTATCATAATGAATAAGATAGACATAAACATATCTAATGTTTTCCGGGCGGCGCTATTTTTTGTCAGTATAAGGCTCATATACTGCAGTGGCCATTCTAATGCAGTCGTCCAAATATTCATAAGCCAACCGGCTCCTGTACTTATTTGCAATGAATTTCAGATTGGAAAATGAAATCTCTAGGATATTTGTTGGGCTAAGCGTTGCCTTCACTCATAAACCTACCGAAACCAAAATTGAAGATTTTGCTTAGGAACAAAAGGGTATATTTCTTAGCTTAAAGTGGGTGACTTGAATGAAAGGTAGCTTTAAAATCAATCAGTTCTGCTCCACCAACAATTGTTGCAGTGTTGCAGCTGACATGAGGAACTGTGCAACAACTGAAACGCTGTTGCCCTAAAGAGGTTGTGTCTGATTATTCAAGGGTCTGCATCAAACTGAAATTTGTTTGTTATCACCCTGGGGATAGGGTGTTTTTCCAACAGCTCCCAAAATGGTTCAACCAATTCCTTTCTCTTTGCCTGGAAGCTACATGTTAAAGGTCTTTAGCTGTTCGGTTATGTCTACAAGAAGTTTAAGGTCGTAGTGCCAAACCAGATCTTCTAGTTCAAGGACTTTGGCCAATTTCCAAGTAAAAGAAGAGCTGGTAACCGAAGTATTTCCCTGAAGTGGTAAAACTTTTACCAGCTCTTCTTTTACTTGGAAATTGGTCAAAGCCCCTCTTGCCAAAAGGGCGCAATGAGTTGTATGCTAGTTCAGTGGAGATATTTGTTAAAGTTTCTTAGAAAAAACTTTTTTTTTGTCTGGTATTCTAACTTTTTGTGACTCGTAATTGTGTAAATCGGTATTCTAACTATTTTGTCTGATGTATGAGTATGTGTCTGGAGCGCGTGAGTTCTCTCTTTATTTACCGCGTTAACGATTGTTTTCAAGGTCCATACCTAAAAACTTGCCAAACAATAACTGCAGGTATACTAAGTAGCCTAATGGTAAGACAAAATTTTCGAAAGCAGTTAGTAGAAATGTGCCATCGACAGACGACGAGAGACTTCATAAAGTATCTGTCGTAGTTATTGAAAACTGTCAGAACTTTTCTTGTCAGAACTGACACTTCATGTAGGATCTCGTCGTTTATCGAGGGGACATTTCTGCTGCAGTTGTTTACGATACAGAGCTTGCATGAATCCCTTCTCCCTAGTTCTACCTACTGCTTATTTTAACTTAGACGAGGCACAGACTATTAAGCCCAACCCGTCACCAGGAATCTGTTGGACCAGTTTTTTTCAAAGTGATCTGTCTTCTATCTGCGGATGAATGATTTAAAACCGCGAATGGCTCCACAAAAAACCATATTTCTGGAACTCACTCAGTGGGTCGACGCCCTTCTTCATGACGTTCTGGCATGACTTAATCTGGCCTCCATTTTTTTTTTTTAGAAGAAAGAAAGTACTGCATACCAGGGACGCCGTAGCATAATTTGATCTCTTATTCTAGTCCGATATTTCAGGGTGTTTCGTGGGACTTCGATTTACCGATGGTTTTGGTTTGGTGACCAACTATCCCAAGAGATTTATTTGTTGCCAAGCCCACAAACTTTTGTTTAGGCATATTTTCAGAATTGATTTTGCAGAAGTAAAATAAATATTATATGCCGTAGCATTTCCCTGAATTGGTAAAATTTTTACCAGCTCTTCTTTTACTTGGAAATTTGCCAAAGCCCATCTTACAAAAAAGGGCAAATGAGTTGTATGCCAGCTGCAGGGGAAAAGAAATGGCGGAAAGAAATGAAGGCTAGAGCGCAGCCCTGCACAACTATTCAATTGGTACAAAACTTGCCACTAGCCTCCTTTCCAATCTTAACCTTAGCAATTTTAAAAGTGTATTTTTAAAAGTGGATTTGTAAAGCGTAGTGCTGCTATAGTAGGTTGCAATCCTTGGTCTATTATTTTATCTAAAAGCTTCCTTATTTTTGGGAAAAGGTCTTGACAATCAAATAGAGTATGTTGGAGAAATTCTTCCCACAGGTATCAAAACCGCAGCATTTCCCTGAAGTGGTACAACTTTTAACAGCTCTTCTTTTACTTGGAAATTGGCCAAAGCCCCTCTTACGAAAAGGGCACAATGAGTTGTATGCCAGCTGTTGGGGAAAAGAAATGTAGAATTGTCAGTTTTAATTCCCTATTTCTCTCGTGCAGAGGCAGCTTTAGGAGAGGGACAGAGGGAGCACTTGTTCCGAGCTGAGGAATTTTAGCGGAACAAAATTTCAAATAGATAGTTTTGATTATCACTTTGTGGTTTTGAAATTGTATCCTTATTAAAATAAAGTAAAGGCAGAAATTAATAAATGAAAATGATTAAGGAATCATCTGTCGAATAATTAACTCAAAATAAGGTAAAAATAAAAATAAAGAAATAATAATAATTAAAATATTTCAATTAAAATAACTAATAAGCATTAAATAATTTAAATAAGAAACTGAAAAATAATTGAGACATGGGTTATTAGTTTATTTATGAATTAAAAATAAATGTGTTAATTAACGGAAATTCTATGGACCTGATAATTTTGTAGGAGACATGGGTGGGGGCACTAATCAAGATTTTTCCCTGGACGGAAAAGAGGCCAGAATCTTCAATATACTCGTGTTCCATACGTTTTTGTTTTAAACATTTCACTTTTTTAGAACTGGAATTTCAACAAAATTAAAATAAACCAAACAGTTCGTGGTAGCAACGCGGCTCAATAGTAGCCGAAACTCTAAAAAATGGAATTTTGATATCAATAGTTACATCAAAAGAACCTTATTTATTATGCTGATTGTAAATTTATAAGTTTCATCAAGTTTAGTCATACCCATCAGAAGTTACGAACCTGAGGAAATGTGCCTTATTTTAGAAAATAGGAGAAAACACCCCTTAAAACTCATAGAATCTTAGCGAAAATCACACCATCAGATTCAACCTATCAGAAAACCCTATTGTAGAAGTCTAAAGCTCCTATCTACAAAAATTTTGAATTTTGTATTTCTTGCCAGAAGACAGATCACGGATGCGCGTTTATTTGTTTTTTGTTTTTTCCCCAGGGGTGATCATATCGACTCAGTTGTCCTAGAATGTCGCGAGAGGGCTTATTCTAATGGAAATTAAAAGATTTAGTGTCCTGTTTAAGTGACCTAAAAAATTGGTGGGCACCTAGGCCCCCTCCTACGATCATTTTTTCTCGAAGTCACCAGATCGAAATTTTGGGATAGCCATTTTGTTCAACATAGTCAAATAACCTAATAATTATGTCATTTGGGACGCTTTATTTCCCCACAGTCCCCGGGGAAGGGTCACATTGGAGGATCTTTCCATGGAGGAATTTGTCATTAGGTAAGAGAATTTCCATGTAGGGGGTGCAGGATTTTCAAATATTATTAAAAAAAAACAATGAGAAAATAAATATAAAAAAAGTTTTTTCAGTTGGAAGTAAGTAGAAGCATTAAAACATAAAACGAACAGAAATTATTATGTAAATAAGAAATTATTTTATGTACATATGTAAATATGTACATAATTTCTGTTCGTTTTAAGTTTTAATGTCGCTCCTTACTTGCAGTTGAATAAACTTGTTTTTTAATACCTAAAGAACCATATACCTTCTCTTAAGCAATTGTTTGGGGTTTTATTGTCTGAAACGAAAATATTATGTCCTTTGTGTATTGTAATGTAAGTTTTGTTAATTCAATTATCTTAACACCCTGTTTTGTAAAAGAGCATAAAACGTTGAGTTTCAATTTAAACATTCTTTAATTTTAGACACGGTCAGACTTTCTAGTTTTTTTTTTCTTTTCTTGTATAGTACGAGTAAAAGCCAAGGCATGGTTGAGCTTCCGAAAAACTTGATAAAAATGTAAATTAACGTTTGTTTTCAAATATTGCCCAAATTTTGCCACGAATCGAATCTTGCACATAAAACAGTAATCTGTTTTAGGGAGAGCATTATGAATAGAATAGAATTTATTTGCGCTAAAAGCCCATAGGCTACGGCAAAAATATAAATAAAAACAATTACAAAGAGATTGCACAAATTCTATCATAATCCTACAGAAATCTGCTTCTATGATTCATCGTGATACAAAGAAATCGTGCCAAGCCTGTACACACTCACCAACCACTCAAAATTATAATCCCTCCGACCAAACACTTCAAGTCTCCCATCACTAGGCTCCTCACATTCACACATCAAGTGATATACGGTCTCATTTAAACCACCACACTTAGGACAATGATAAGGACCAGCCTTATACCATTCCTTTCCGATAAAGTTTCTTCTTTGGCCCAGTGGCAAACTATCAGCCCTCATTTCAATTAATAACTTTATTTCATTTTTATTCAAACCCAACTTAAAAAATAAAACTTCACCCCTAATCTTCTTCGACCGACAATAAAGACCCAGTGAATTCGAAAACGAACGCTGAACCTGCCATGCCTGTATATCTTGGTCCTGTAAAATCCTTTCAACTAATCCTCTTACTTAGTCCCCCATATCCTTTAGCCCTAAACCATCCCCCCACATATGGCTTAGTCCACACTGAATCTAATACCCTCTTAGATAACTTCAAAGACCACACTGCCTTTCCATGACGAAAGTAAAACAGTTCAAAATAGGGATGAAACCTTTTTATTGACAGTGAATAGATATAAAATTATTTAACTGGATATTTCGAACACATATACAGTGGGTTTTACTGCTGATGATGAACACTCTATATGTATTCGAAATATCCGGTTAAATAATTTTATATCTATTCACTGTCAATAAAAAGGTTTCATCCCTATTTTGAACTGTTTTACTTTCGTTAATACCCTCTTAATTTGGTGCTCTTAATTTTTTCTCTACCCGAGCTGCCCTTCAACATTTCTAAATAAGTCACCTTTCATCACCCATACTCTAGGCATCACTAAAAAATTTTCCCAAAGCCTAACAACCATGTGGAGGAGGAGCCTTTTTGTTATAAAATTGGAGAAATAGAATTAAATGACAGCCTAAGATTCACGGCTTATTTGAAAATCTTACCAGTTATTAATGATCAATATCTTTACAAAATTGAATGTGGAACAAAAAATGCACAACATGAGGTTTTATCTATTATATGATATAAGCACTGACATTCACATGTAGCTTCCCAAATCTTACGGAAATGTAACCACTTGGATTTTCTCAGTGTCTCTTGTGGGATGTTTAGAAAATCATCTTATAGTCATTATTCTAGTTTTTTTTCAATTTTTTTTTTGTTTTCGTTGGGTAAGCTTGATCCTTAATCATTTTTGGAAAAAAGACGCATGATGTAATGGCTTCTAGCCAGCCAGTCAATTACACCAAGTTGACTTAACCATTTCATAGGAAAATACTAATTGAGTCACTGATGTACATTAACAGTAAACTACGTGGGAGCTTCATCCTCTCTGGAAGTGAAATTACAATACTCTCTCAGGTATTGGCAACCGTCCAGATTTTCAATGTCAGAATGGAGAGGCACCTTTCGGAATTTATTATATCGCGAAATAAATAAGGTTCCGATGTGCAATCTGAAGTTGTTCCCCAACATCCTGTTATCCTAGATTGATTATCCTATTATCCACGGGTTGACAGTACGAGTGGTTATCAAGGTCGTGGTATGTTCTGCTGGAGCACTACGGAAAAAAATAGCGATGGAACTTTTAGGGTCTGCTCATTTTCTACCAGCCTCTTCAGCATTCCAGAGCAAATGGAGTGAGTTGATGCTAAGCTGCATCATCTGATGATGTTAACTAACTTGATGGATTGAATAAGTCGCTTGACTTGATGATGTTGATGAACTTTCTTTTCGTTTCTTATAAGCGTTCTTGAAGAATAATCGAAGATATATTCTCTACACTGACGCGTTACCACACAATGACAGGTTAACAATAAGCATACCTAAAAGTGTTGTAATGAGTTGTAATGTCGTTTTTAAAGCGTTAATTGCCACCGGTTAAGAGTATCTACCTTACTGTTATAGAAAAGGTCAAAATCTTTCGTGTTGTGATTGACAGCGACCTTAAATGACATTCCCACTTTATGACCATAGTTCAGAAATATACTCTGTTGTCAAGGTCATTTCCCACGTTACGTTGATTCGTGAAGCAGCTAAGTTCTATTTTCTGCACTTGCATTAGTTTAAATGCGGATTGCGACTGCCTCGTGTAGCACTATGGCCAGACCTTGACTCTGTGGCACCATGGCTTTACTCAAAGCGATAAGCTGGAGGTCAATCAAAACCGAGCGTGAAAAATTTTTTTTAGGAGTCAAATGTGTTTCTTGTAATTATAGTCTCAAGGTATTATGTCTACCAACCCTTATAGCAAGAAGATACAGCCTTGCTTTAAATTTCTGTTGTATGAAACTCGCCTGCGTATTTTCCCTGATTTTGTGTTCGATTTACGACTGAATCCGTATACCAAACAGTTTACCCGGTCGGATGGCCTTCAAAAGCTAAGCCTGCCACCTATTGCTTCGACCAGTCTGCTGCCTAATACTTCGACTAATCTGCCACTTGTCTTCATGTGTAACATACTTGATGGAAAATTTTAATTCCTGAGGCTGCTTTAAGTGTATTGTAAGTGTTTTAACATGTAACTGACCAGCTTAATCTATCATGTGTCTTTGTGCTATTGTAGAGAAAAGTGTAGTTATTAATTAATTTCTTTGTTTGATAAAAGTAAACAGTGTACAGAAAATCAGAAAAAGAGAAAGAATTAAAAAAAGAGCTATCCATCCACGGAACAATTGCATGCCTCAAAAATTGCTACTTTACTTTGATTTAAACACAACTTTTAGAAATTCACTTCAGAATGAAAATATTTTTATTCGTACAAGCGGTCGCAGTCAAGATTGAATTCCAGCTAAATGGCGTTCGTACTTATAATTAAACAAATTAACAATCAAGCACTAATCTCGCATCCAATTAAAACTGACAAATAATTTGGATGTTGTTTTAGGATCAAGAACCCATTGTAGATGAAGCTATTGAAACGCAAAAGCAGGAATATAAGATAGCATATTTCAATTTTCAATCTCGTTGAATAAGAGATTAGGTCATTTGCCTTTTCGGGAAAAGTTGGCCACGTAACGTAAAATCGGATAGCTAATTAAGAAACCCCCAAATAGGATGGTTCTGTTCCAATCCTAAGAAGACGCGCATTAACTGGTCGTCAGTTTTGACTGCACTTAGTTAACTTCGCCTGAATAGTGCAAATGAAGACGTGGCACTGCTCTCTCACTGAGAGGAACTCTGCTTATGAGTGACTCCTCACTCAGTGGCATCCCTAAGACAGTGGTAAACAACAAAAAAAAAATTCGCTAATAATAATAAAAATCCGATTATATTGGTTTTATGTCCAGCAGCCCTTATCAGCGAGAAAAAAATCTAAACTAAATTAAATAAAACATAGAGAGAAAAGAAAAAAGCCCAAGCGATAAAAAACTCACATCTGAATAATGTCCAACATGAAAACATTCACCATGCAATAGCACCGAATATTCGTAATTTTTGATCATTTTTTTTAAAGGCATTTTTTGTTATCTTATTCGAAATATGGTACCCGTTTACTATATTTTTGTTTGTCTTATTTGTAAATAGAAAGGCACTGTTGTCTAAAAAAATTACATTCTAAATTCAACTAAATGTCGATTGCCAAAAAACGTATTTCATTTCTATTTCTTTTTAGGCTCAAGCACCGAATCAGCAATGTCTCCAATACCAACAGATAATTATAGGCGGGGTTTTGCCCATGGTGCAGCGCCCAGACGCCCAACGGGGACAGAGTATTTACAGAGGATACCTAGTGGTGTTTTGAGGCAATACCCAAATGGCTATAGGTCAATGGTATATACTCCAGAACCCATACCCACTATGCAATAATATTTGTGTATTTTCTTAGTTCAGTACGGTCAATCTTTCAAATGCACAGAGAATTATCTGGTCAGCAATAGAAATACACAATGTGGAAGTTTCACTACCGTTTTGGCAATGAAATGGGTGGTAATGCGTGGTCATTTTAAGTGGCAACTTTATAAAACAGCCATTTATGCCTCGTTTTGAAGAAACATTTTCTCTTTGACATGGTGATTCTGCTGAGTTTTTAGCAATAACATTGGCCATCTCATGTTGCAATCAAAATTAGATATAGTTGAATTATCCTCTCAACCTCGCCGGAGTTATGGATTTGATCTTTTTTAAAGAGGTTAAGAACCCCAAAGTTTAAGTGGGGGAGGGGAGCGAGACTCTATATAATCTATGTAATATATATATATATATATATATATATATATATATATATATATATATATATATATATATATATATATATATATATATATATATATATATATATATATATATATTATCTACAATTTATCTACAATTAATCTGTATAATCTACAGTTATATAGACTTTATATAGTTGTTTGCGATTATTCATATCTTGCTGGGGGTCATATTAGACATAGGTATTTTAAATTTCAAATACTCTCAATACTTTCTTTCAGTCTATAGGGTTAAGAGCAAACATTTTCCCAGGGAGGGGGGGGGGCAACTCTATAGAACTAATATTTTTGCCCCATTTAAATCATAAATTTGCCTTTCATCATTACTGTGCTGTACCATTTTGGCAATAAAATCGGCCACATGTTAACTGTCTTTAAATTAGAAATAGACAAATAAGGCTTGTTAAAAGCGCAAGATAATTTATTTCAGATCAATCAATTGAGCCAGGGGAGGGTTTCAGGTCGTATAGAATCTCTCGTTTCTGATAATTTTAAGGTTTTTTTTTTAATTTAAATCCATTGGTTATGCCCTAAGTGGTGTCTTGGAAAGCATCAAGAAGGTTTGCCAAACAGAATGCGTTGGGTATTTCTATCTTAATACAAAAGCATATGACTATCACTTCTGAAAATAAAAATAGCTTAGTCCTTTTTTTGACACTACGAATTTGTAAACCCAAATTTATTTTTTGTGCTGCCGGTAGAAACTAGGTCTTGGAATAAATGCTATAATAGGTCAATCAGGCGCGTATATTTTTCGTCAAAAATAGGAAAGGTACGAAAGGATAATTGTTCAGACAAGCCGAATATGCATTCGAAGTAAAATAAAGGATTAAATAATTATAAATTATATGCAGGTATTAAATAAATTTAAATTGATAATTATGTTTTCAATAAATTTCGTATTTAATGCTTTTTATATTTTAACTCTACATAGTGTATTTAAGACATTTGTACTATATTTTATTCCCATGAAATTAAACATAAATAGTGAAAATGTATTTTTTGATATATAGATGCTTTAAAAATACGAAATTTCACATTTGACCTTGAAGAACAAATAAAAAAAATTTAAAAGACTCTTTCGTCCTTTAAGGACAACATCTAAATAGGTGCATGCAAAATAATATTTTTCAGAGTGGGGGTAATAATTAAAAAAAATCTTCTTATAAATTTAATAAGAAGTGCAGAGAAATTTGGGAAATTTTTAGAATTTCGGAGTAATGGCAGAAAAGCGAATTTAAAAAAAAAATAAAATAGCACTGCTTCTACTGCTGTAATCAAATTAGCTCAATAGATTTAATTTATTTCGGGTCTAGATTACGATTTTCTAGGGTTTCCTCGAACATTATTCGTTTGATAAAGCTACTGATTTACAATCAAGGAAAACATTCAGATACAAAGGTTGATTAGTCATGAGGGCAATAACTTGAATTTAGCGCTAAAACGACTAGTCAGGGCTAATTCAAGTTTCTACTTACACTTTCTACTTACGGTCTGGATTCGCTTTCTAAGTCTAATTAATTCTTACCGAAGCAAGATATCGACCAGCAGCTCTGCTTCGATTGTAAATATCAGTGGAAAGCTTTGAGTAACCGCTGATGATCAAATGGACATCTTTAAGGAACATATATCAGGATAGATGGCAACACTTTTAACTTTTCAAAATAACTCGAAATGGTTTTTAGTTTTCGCTCATTTCGCGGATAGCACGTCATGTGTTTTCCCTAGTTGTGGGATAAATGAAAGAAATGACGTAATTATATATAATGAAAAATATAAACAATCTTACAAAATATTTTATTGTTAATGTTTTTATCGAAGTTTAGTTTTTCCTTGCTTTGTCGTCCTTTTCCTCCTTACAAATTATGCTATTTTTCTAAAGGGTATCCGACAATCTTTATTAAGGGAGTGTTTATTTGAACAAAGGAGTCCAACACATATTTGTTGCTTAGTGGCTTCAATACACAAAAAGGTATGGTGGGATGGGGGAGGGGTAAATGGGTTCTTTTAATTGCTAGGGTGTGCAAATTTGTGTTTTTTTTCAATGAATATAATAAAAAAGTTCACTTTTTAATTAAAATACACTCCAAAAAGGTATTTCTCAAATATAGGGAGAAGGAGACAAGAAACTAATGGTTGCAAGTTCCCACCTCCCAACACTAATTGACGCTGCTGTTGTTGATATTGAAAGTTGGCTAAATAAAGATTAGCATATGCTGTTTTACACTTAGATATTTGACGATATTGATGTTTTTGTTATAGAAGTTTGTATGTATTATTGCATTCATTTTTGTTTATTATTGTAAATTTTAAGATTGATAATAGAATATTGCTTATTATCTTATTTTGGGAATTATTCAAAAACAAAATAATCGAATTCTGTTAATGTGCCACGCATAAAAAACGGTGCTATTTTTTATATTTGCTTGCTGTGTTCTAAAATTCGGTTGTTGAATTTTTAATAATATTATTTTCTAATAGTGTTGATTGTATTTCTTGTTAATGTGTTTGGAGTCAATACAATATAAACCGAAAACTGTTATTTTTAGATTTTGTTTTTGCTAGATTTTGGTTGTGAAATTTCAAAAAGTGCTAGGTTAACCGACATAAAATTCGGCATTTCGGCAGAAAAGCCGAAAAATCTATTTCGGGTATGTCGATTGTTATTAACGATTGGTCATTTGTAGGAAATGTTTTATAATCCTTCATTACATGAGCATCACTAGAGAAAGGATAAAAGAGTGACCCCCAAAAAAGTGTCGATAGAAGACAAAGAGAATTCCTTCAAATAGATTTTAATAAAATCAGAATTACTGTTAGAACTTACCCCCCGCCCCTCCATAAAAAAGTTCATGGCATTCTTACTTCACAAAATGCTAGAGATAAATATTAATATTGACTGTGCCAAGTCTCCTGTTTATAACTATTTTGGCAATCAAGGAAAGGAGATTTATCTCACTTTTCAAAATAAACTTCCAGTATTGCTATGCTTCCTGTCACCAGGAACCTTTTTTTGCACCCCCCTTCCATTCCTAATTTTTAGATCTACTTTTAAGCTTGATAATGGTAACATATAAACTGAAAAATACCTTCACTGGTTTAGCTGAAAAGTTAATCTAGGTCAGTTTTTCAATGGTTTTGAAATTTCACGAGGAAAAACAGGACTATTATTGATAAAACTTAGTAAGGTTGCGTGAAGCAATACAAGTTTGTTACTATTATAAACAAGCACAAAGAGTAAAATTCGTGAATGAACTAAAGTTCGAGTCTTCCTGGCTTTGTCTCGAACAATCATTCTTTATAGATGCAAAGCATGGTCAGTGAAACCAGGCGCGGATCTAGAGCAAAATCATGAAGGATACCTAACGTGACAATGGTGCCAATAATTGACGAAATTGACAAATTTATTATAAGAAAAGTAAAAAAAAGAAAGAACAGGTAAGAGGGCACCAGAAAAATCATGGGGACAGTATCCTCCCCCCGCCCCCTGGATCCACCAGTGAGTGAATTGACTACATGAAAATGTACTGAGGGTGTTTGAACATACCTGTCTGCGTAGTGATCACTCAGGTTAAAACTGAATGATTGCATATCGAACACAAATATACAACTAATGTGTGGTATAGCAAGATGCATTTCTATCACGAAGAGCATGGATTGGATGGCTTATAAGAATGGGAACTGGCACTAGTGTTGAAAAAAAAAACTATCAACGCCATCTAGCGTTTGGTGACACTGGGCATTTTCCAGTGTAACAATAAGAATAATTTGTCATAATTACTGTAATTGGTGAAGCTAGGGTAGTAATAAATAAGTTTACATCACGAAGAGTATGGATTGGATAGCTTATAAGAGTGGGAACTGGCGCTAGTACTGACAAAAAAAAATTATCAACGCCGTCTAGCGTTTGGTGACAATGGGCATTTTTCAGTGTAACAATAAAAATAATCTGTCATAATTACTGTAATTGGTGAAGTTAGGGTAGTAGTAAATATCTGATCTCAGTCCTGACAGAAAATTGATTATATAGGTTGTAAAAACTCCAGGTGTCACCTAACGCTAGATGATATTGATAGACACTAGCACCAGTTATCACTCTTATAAGTTACTGATCCTCTTTGAGCAACTATTTATGATTGTTTTTAGGTTTAATGTAGTTTTCAGACTTCTCAGTAATCATTTCCTTCTAGAAAATAATAATTAAGAAGGTGTTACTTTAAGAGTCTCAAAGTGATTAGTATTTTTGAAAAGAGCGTAAAAGACCCATCAATTGGGGTATAAAAGCATAGCCAAAGACTAAGACCTATATTTTGTTGGTAGGTATAATCTGTATTATTCAGTTAAAGCTTTTGTTTCCAAGCAATAATTAAAGAGTTTATAATTAAAACGGAGGGCCCATCACGTGAGTCTCTATGAATTGGTGTGCTTTTTTAAAATGCTCAGGAGGTTTCAGCTTTGCAGCCCATTCTAAAATTTGAAATACAACACATAATTAAATCACTGACAAACGACTAATAAGCAAACTGACAAACGACTAATCACTGACAAACGACTAATAAGCAAACTGACACTATACTAACGACTAATAAGCTAGTGACACTATACTATAGCTACTATACTAAGCTATACTACTATACTAAGCTATAGTGACACTATACTATAACGACTAATAAGCAAACTGACTAATAAGCATCGCTGACAAACGACTAATAAGCAAACTGATCCTATGATTAGTTTTAGGCCACCCTCAGCTTACACTAAATTTAGGATTGAGAGATTTCTAAGATATTTATCCTTGCATATTACATAATGGTCTCGTCAAGTGGGAAATAACGTAAACATTCTTATTTTTCTCGTTATTTTTTATCATTAAAAATAAAAAAAGTTGAGGAAGGCAAAGGGATTTCTATTCTTGCCTGAATGCTTTAGTTGTTCAGTGCAAAGACAGTAAAAGATGCATCTGATTACATTTAATAACAACTACAGACCAAATCCCAGCTGAAGGCTAATGAAATAGAAACACTATACCACAAAAAGAATAATAAAATAATCAGCTCAATTAACTAAACTGAAGAGTTCTAATCCTGCTAATTATTGAATCAGATACAAAATGATATAATCGCAGTGAATTAGTGTAAATTTCCTCCTACTCACTGTAAGGAGACACCAGAAAGTTCTGGAAACTAGTTGAAAATATTATAAAAACTTCCTTATGCCATTAATGTAGACCATTTAGTTTTATCCCTTACTACCCCCCCTCTAATGGATAAATATGTAGCCTTAAATATATACACTCAATGAATGTTCAATAGTTTGACTGTCCTTCTTATTAATTTAATGGTAAACAAGCACACTTTTAAAAATTCCTTGAAATTTTAAAAGTTGCTTTTAAAACTTAAAATTTACCCGTTTTTTCTGATTTCTACTGTTTTTGGCGGTTATAAATCAAAAGATATTATATTACATTACTTCTGTTTTAAAGGAAAGTAAAACAAGTTTCGTTTTGGTTTTTGTGACTTATTGTTCTTAAAGGTTGTTTGTAGAGAGAAGGTTATCAAGACTGGAAAGAAGGTATATCAATACTGGGGCAATTTTTGATCTAAAGTTTCTTTTTCTATCAGTAGCCTAGTCAAAAGGGAGGAAATGGTATAGCACTGGGCTCCCACATCTACGATATTTTTTCGGTGAAATATCGCATTAAAAAATCCGACACGAAATTTGCATGTTAACGCTATAATTAGTACATGGTTTAATGCTAGACAACTTTTTTTGCATCCGATTTTAAGTAGTGAAAAACAATATATTAATTCAGCTTTTTAATTAGCCTAGGGCAAGGCCTATATCTTGACAGGTTAGGGTATGGGACTGGGATCCATTAAAAAGATCAATAACGATGCCAGTTAAAATTTGCTGTAAGTGAGAAATCAACTATTATATTCCAATATTTCTTTTTGACTTCTGTTCTAGCTTAGAAACAATTTGACTACTCAAGACTACCACTGTTAGAATCAATCTGCCCCATGCTAGTCTAGATATTTAACTGCTACGCCCTAATGAAGGCCTGTTTGTGCAGAGCCCAGACGATACTTCACAAAACGGAACAAACTGACCTATATTTTTCAAGTCATTCATTATCATCTAAATTGGCCTATTAATCTTAGCCACAACTCCAACTTCTTCGGAAGCTTTATCCCATGCTCCCATTACAAGCAACCTATTCTTATGCTCTTTATTAGCTTTAGAGTATAGTTTTCTATAATTTCCAACTGACGAAATCAATTTCTGAATTTCAATTTTGATCTTGTCCAGTCTACAGATTTGATGCAATTTTTTGATCAAAGTTATTGCAGAAGTGTAGATTCGTGAATTTATATGATATTTTGTGAAGTTGGATAGATTTTAACCAAAATTCACACACACACCTGTAATATCCGCACATGTAGCCAAATAATCGTGTTTGCATGCAAAAAATTATATATGTAGAAACCCTGGGCAAGGATTGTTTTTGAAAAACAATAGTTGTTTTGAAAACTAAACGAGACACGGAGAAACAAATCTATCGTAAGAACGTATAGAACTCAAAAACCCTAGTTTAAAATCTCAGTCGAGCCAAAGTGTCACATAATGCTTTTTGAATTAATACAGCCGCTTTTTCGACAAATTTTTTATTAAATATATTATTTTGAACAATTAGTTATCATTATAGTATATTATCATTTATCATATTTATTATTTATATTTTGTCATTTATTATATGTAACTCACAGATGTTAATTATTTATGCGACACTCACTTAACATTAGTGGAATACTTTAGCCTATCCACAGAATGTGTTTGATATTAAAAACGGCTCTTTTTATTTTTTATATAAGAGAGCTGTTATAAACAGTTTTTTATTGAGGTAAAAAAAAGTTTCAGAAATTTTTATGTTCTCTTTTTTCACCATTTCAAAAAAAAATATCACAAAGTCTTGAATATTCATCAGAATCTCGTATTTTGCTTCACCGTTGGAGTTTAAACTTAATAGGAATATTTCAAATACATAACGAGCTTAACAATAAAACACCGTGTAATGCAGCGATAAAACTGTTAAAATATAACGTCAGAACATAAATTTAAAATAATTGAAAAAAGACGTGCAGCTTTTGGCAACATTACCAAGCTCAAACCAGAAATTTAATACAACTTACTTTCATTCGCTATCCGGTTTTCATCAATAATAAATTAGTAGGACTGCTCTCTTATTTATGGTTCGAGCCAGGGACGTCGTTTGGGGGGGCAGACCCCCCAAAGGATGTGGAGAAAAATTAGAATGCATCCCATGTCCCTTGACTCTTCGGATATAGACCTCTCTTGCCCCCCTCCCATTAAAATACTGGAGATTCACCCATGGTTCGAGCGGAAAAACTTCGTCAGCTCCTTTGATGTGATCTTATAACCTTTGATTCCTTATGGTGTTTCTCGTACATCCTCACAGCAACTAGAACCACCTTATTAGTCTGTATGTATGTATATATTTATTTCCCATCAAAAGAAACAGATGGAGTATAAGATAAAAAAGCGAAAAACACACTACAAAAGAATACACAAACACAAGAAAAATAAAGAAAAAATGGATATATAACTACAAAAAACAAAAAAACAAAATTAGTATCTTTAACTTTTAATGTCACATACATGTGGTGGTGGTGGGGTGGGGGGTAGAGTAAATGGATTATTGGGCCACCTCCCCGTCCCTCTCGAAGACAAAAAGTTAAAACTGGCAGTATTCGGGAAAATGTGGCATTTTTTAGCAGAAAAAAACTGTTAAGATCTAATTGCTTCAGGAAAAAATCTGCACAAATCCCCAAGTTCTTTAAAAAGTGCCCACATGTTTACATGTCTATCTATGTGGAGAGCAACAAAAAATTATATTATTTCAATAGAAAGTTTTTGAAAATTCCATTTGTGGGCCAAACAAAGAACATGGGTAACTTTTAAGAACATCAACAGCATCTAGCGTTTGGCAACACTTGACATTCTTTCAGTGTAGTAATAAGAGTAACTGATTTAACTAATTTATTTGGTAAAATTAGAGTAACGATAAGATCTGATCTCGGTTCCTGACAGAAAAATAATTACAGAACTTGAAAAAAAGCCAAATATCTCAATACAATAGATGCCGTTGATAGTTTTTTGTCGACACTAACGCCAGGTCCCACTCTTATAATTTACCAATACTCTTTGGGCCACAAATCAATTGAATTATTCAATTCTGATAAAAAGTGTTCAATAGAGAGAGATATATATTTATCTACAGTTTAGACTCTCCATTAAGGCTAAATAACAGTGATTTCAGAAGGACAATAGAAGCATAGTGTATTGCAAACCCAATGCTCGAAATTTCTTTAAGTTCGATTAGTGACACAGGTTGTATCTGTAACGTTGTCACCACAACGGTTAAATATACGACCAGTTCAAAAATTCCCCATAGTCATCTGCAACACAGATTACTTTTCTAAAAATTACTATTTTGGCCAGCTTGTTGGGAAGAAGTTGGTGACCGTGTCCGAAAGCTCCAAGTTCTTTTTTTTATCCTGAGTGAGCTATTGGATTTTCTTTGGATTTTGCATTTGGACTTGGATAATTGGTCGAAAAATCAGACGAGTTTAGCTAACAAAAAATCCAGTGAAAGCGCAGGATTTTGTGCTGTATTTTTTATAAGAAAAGAAATTCTTTAGTAAAATTGGGATTTATTGCTGATTATTCTGTTAAAATACTACAACAAAAAAGGGAAAATCCTCATTCGGATCGTTCCCTAAATCAAAATTGACGCTTATAATAAAAATTTTGAAATATTTAATAAGAGAGAAAGATTCTTTGAAAAAGAGAATCAAATACAACAATTTCACAGAGGAAATAACAATCTTCTATTCCTCACTCATTTACAGTCTTCTTAATGTCCTTTTCTGAACTAAACACTTAAAAACAAAGCCTTTATTCCATTAAATACATGAAACTTGCATTCATTTTATTATCAAAGCAGCTTTCAGCCTTTCTGTTTTCCAATCCCCCTCCCCCAGTACTTTTTATGTCTGAAGGTAATATTGCCCTAGTATATTGACAAAAGTTCAGTAACTTTGTTGGTTTAAGGTATTTTGTAACTGTTTCTCAATGAAAACCGGCACGTAATGCAATATAATACCAAAATTGGCATTAAGAAAGAGTAGGTTCACAGTCAGGTGGATAAGTTTAGAATCTATCTATTATTTCACTGGGTTAAGCGTTAACCCGTCACTTAATATGTGTTTTAATGCTAATTCAAAACACGTAAATCTATATGTTTGCAGAAGGAGCAGCACATTCTACACATTAGCTTTCGAACAATAACGATGGATATCTCGATTGACCTTGCATTTGATTTTTGCTCTAAGCAACTTTCTAACACGCCCAGCTCGTTGTAAGCAAAATTCACCCAAAACTTAGTAGATTATATCCGACAATACCAGTGAGTTACAATTTTACCGTTTTTGGTACAATTTAGAGAACCTGGTACAACGCAGTACATTCGAAAATTTTTGGTACAGTGCAACTTTTTGGGTATATTTTGGCTTTGCTTGATCCTTTCTGACTCGGATATAATTCAAGCTTTAGAATGTCTAAGATTTTCTTCTGGTTGCCGAAAATTTTTAACATGCTGTTCAGATTGAACAACTTAATATCCCGCGGTATAAATTTTATCGGAAAACTATCAGAATTTATTGCAAAGCGTTGGCAACGCTGATTATATCTCTTTTGTTGTATTTTTGAAAGATTTCACGATTTTCTGCTTCTTGAATTACAAAATGTGGAAGGATAAATGTGTTTTGCTTTATCGCTATTTTCTGAGGTATTATTGGCTTTTCATTTAAAAGCAAATTTAAGTGAAAACTTTAAAATGGTAAATTTTTAAATAAAGGAGTGTAAAGAGGGATAAAAATGGTATAAATTATTGATTCAACATTCGAAAAAAAATTATATAAAATAGAACATAAAATGTTAAATAGGAATAAAATATAAAAATATTTCTAAATATTTTATTTAATATAATATTTTGTAAATGTAGTATTTTAGGAAAAAATAATCAAAAATCCAAAATAAGACAACAAAATATAAAAAAGAAACAGAAAAAAAAATGATAAAACTATATTTTAAGAAAAACGAAGTAGATTAAAATAGTTTCTCTTTTTAACAAAACTGAATTATTTTGGAACTATTAAATCTTAGGAAGCCCTAGCGATACCTTTCTTCTTTCTTAGTTCAAACAATAAAGTTGAAATCATCAACTTAAAAAAAAATTATTAAAAAAATTTTTAAGCAAAGGTAGATGGCAGCTTTTTGTGTAAACAATTTTAGATCTTAAAACTTTTCTATTATTTCAATACCTTGATTTCTTCCGGGGACCAGGTAATGGTGGCCCTTCTTGAGTCTTTTTGAATCTAATTCAACGTCAGTTTGAAGCTGCTCACTTGTTGGCTTGAGCCAACAAGTGGCTTGCTGGCTTATTGGCTTGTTAGAGCACAAAGACGGCTCAAATAAAAAAAAATTGGAGGAACTCCTTCAGATAGTCTTCTATATTATAGAAGCTAAGACTGGTTAGGACGAGCCATCCTAGCTGAGTCGTTAGTACGCTAGACTTGAAATCTATTATCCGTGAGAATAGGGGGTTCAAGTCCTGGTGTTGCTGGTTATTCCTATTGGAACGGGAGTCAGCAATGTAACTCGGTAATCTAAGCCACCTGGCTCCAAATGGGTACGTGGAGAAATTTGGGGGAAAACATGAGAATTGTTGGAGGATCTGTCCCCAACCATGCATTGCACGCCTGATTGAAGGCCAAGAATCAGAGGATCACTACCTGCACTACACAGACTATTTGTCAGCATTCAAAAAGTTTTATATATACTATAAAATTCCACTTTAGTTCACATAAATGTTGACCCTGATCTAAGGGCAAGAAAAAGCTATTTTTTTCAGCCCTAGGTAGGAATTCCAAGCAACGTCCTAAATTTTAAGATCGTATTCATCAATTTGGCTGGAGGTTTGAACTTCCAGTAAAAACCAACTAGTTTACGCCGCCAAAGTTCCCTTGCAATAAGCTGATATCGTCAGAATAACAAAAGAAGAACATTCGTACAGCCCCTAAGTGTTGCTCTTGCAACAAAAACAAGGCTCCCCAAGTTCTTTGACCTAAAAGAAATGACCTAAAACATGGAAGTGAAAAGAATTAGCGACCTAAATACTGAAGCGTAAAAACTGTCCAATATGTCATCAATAAAAGAAGAAGAATACCCACCTGCAATATTACAACATCCTAAAATAAAAATGAAAATAACACTAAGAGAGGCTTATTTTTTTTAAATATCTGCTTTTTTGTTTGTTTACTACTTAAATGCAAAAAATACCTTAACGTCAAAGGAAAAAAAGGCTCGTAAATTTGGGTGGATAAATAGCAGAGCTCATACAAATACATCTCATAGTAATCACAAAAAAAACGAAAATGAACTTGGTAAACAAAACAAAAAATTGTAAAAAAGAGATTAAAAATGTTGGACAAGAGGGACAAGGGAGACTGCTTCATTATGGGCACACTAAAATAAACGCACAAAAGAATTATGATTTATTTCAGTAATATATCTAAATAACTTTACATATTTCATCTTCTTATCTTCCGTTCGATAAAATATCTAGAATCTTCACCTTCTTTAACATCATCTGAGATTGCCGAGATGAATCACTTTATAATTCAGTTTTACAACCCCCCCCCCCTCTATCCTGAGCCAATGACCCTCCTTAAACGAAACCTTAGTTAATTTTTTTTAAGGCACGGAAAAGGTTTGTTTTCCTTAACAACATTCACGCAATGTTTTTTTTTGTAATCAAACAATTCGTGGTAATGGACTGTAGTAAGGAGCGACGCGGCTCAACAGTAAACAAAACTTTAAAAAAGGTGTTACATAATTGTATTATGTAGGCGTAAAAAGGGTGTTATGGTCTGCTGCAATTATAATATTATGAAAATCCCCCTCCTTGCCTAGACGGACTATAAACTCTACTTTAAAGACTGTTTTAGGAATTTAATGAGATAGAATCTGTACACTTGAAAAAGATCGAAAATTATGTTTAACCCAAAAATTTTCTTTCACACCCTCCCTCTTTGTCGAGAGATTCCCACCCCCTAGATTGGAAGGCAGGAATGTAGAACAAGAAGCCTTTCAGAACTAAATTTCCAAGACTGTGATCAGGAAGTAGCTGAGGCTCTTCAAGAAAATGCAGATTATGATGTCTTTACAGAGGTTAATGTCAGTGTTGGCTCTGGTCCTAGTTCAAGTGCCATAACAGGTTCAGTAGCAGCTGAAAATCAGGGGCACCTAGAGATTCCCTGAACTTGTGCAAGAAACAACCGAGCCAGATAGTCAAAGCAATACTGTGGATCATCCTAATTCACGTAGGAAGAACAGAAAATGAATTTAAGATAGGATGAACTAGGTTAGGACAAAGATAAAGGCAGCAGTAAACTCTGGCACTGTATATATGAATCCTAACAACCAGAAAACTCATGACAAAGAGAAGAAAGTGAAGGATGTTGTTTGTAGTAAGGATTGCCAATATAATTGCAGTCAGGCTATTGCCTCTGAAAAGAGACAAGAGATTTTTGTTGATTTCCGGAGACTAATTAAGGATATGAGGAAAATATTTTACTTGAAAACAACTAAGACCGTTCCAACTAAGACTAAAACCAAGAAGAAAGCGGAGACGCGCAGGAGTTACACACTACAATATTATTTTGTCGTTAATATGAGAACAGTCCGGATTTGCAAGAAATTTTATTTGGCTACTCTTGATATTTCAGAGAGAAGAGCTTGCTACACACATTCGAATGTGCTACAACATGAGTGTCAAATCCAAAGGCAGTACAGGTACCTCGAAGCAAAACTAGTAACGAGGACATCGAACTAGCGATAAAGCATATTGAATCTTTCCCATGCGCTGAATCACATTACACTTGAGCCAAGTCTATCAGAAAATTCTTGGAGGCAAATCTAAACATTCGTAAAATATATCCATTGTATTAGTAATACTGCAAAGAACTAGCAAGAAATGATTTTAATGAGTTCAAGCATCGTGAGATCTTCAACACTTATTTTAATTTTTCATTTCATAGTCTGAAAATATATCAATGTGAATTATGCGAGGAAAAAACGTGTAAGTGAAGAAAACAGAACTGAACTAAATCAGGAAATGAAAGATAAGTATGAGGCTCATGTGAAAAGTAAAATTGAGACCGAGATAGAACGTGACGTGGATAGGTCAAACCTTTCTATTCCTCTACTTTGTTTTGATCTGGAGAAAGCCCCGGGGTAGTGTTTCTTCTTTTTTTTTCCATAAAGAAAGATTACTACATTCGACCTCACGGCAATTCTTTCATTCCAGAGAAGGACTGAAGAGAAAATCAATGAGGCATGTTGTTTTTGGTCCGAGTTTGAGGCTGGACGTAGAACGAACGAAATAGCTGACTATTGGACTATTGTGGACTGTTGGCCATACTGGAAAAAGTTCTTGATACTTACCCTGATATCTACCGAAACTCAATTATAAGCCTCGCCATCCAAGATGTTCTAAGAAGATATCACAAGCATGTACTTCGGTTAAAAAGTGTCCCGACACTTCGGCTGTCCGTGTTTTTGAACGTCTTGTTTTGCCCAAACCTTGTGGCAAAAATATTGATCTATTTAATGCGAAAATCAAAGATGTCAAATATCTCCTGAAGTTCATCCCCAACCAAGACCAGAAGTATTTTGAAACCAAGATTGAACAGTACTACAAGGCCAAGGGGGATACTGAACGGTTAGAAGCCTCTCCATCTGCACAAGATCCCTGTCCAGAGGAAGATTCTATTGTAGCAAACGGTGGCGGGCAACAAAACCCGACAAAAAATGAACGTTTCCAACCTTTTTCGTAATTTATACTTTTTTAAATAGCATTGCTGCATCAGAACTCGTTTGTCGTATCTTCATGGTGAAAAGAATAGGCAGCCCACACCATCTTGTCGTATCTAGGTTTACTAAAATTTCAGTAAGGGCGGGTTGTCGCATCTGTATTTCATTCCAAGTTTCGACAATGAAAACTTCACCTTTTCCATCTCCTATTCGGGAGACCTTCCAAGTTATTTTTCCTCTTTTTTTTATGTATTTGCGAAGAAAATCGGTTGTACCGTGAAAGTTCCAGAAAAAGTAAAATTTTCAAAGTCGTTTTTCTCGAAATTTTGAACACCTTAGTTACGACAAAACCGCTTTCAGGGGACAAGCTGGTTTTGCGTTAAATCAGGAGTTAAGCAAGGTTCTGTTCTATTCCCCTTTATGTGATACACTTTAAGGGACTTTGTCTAAGGAGCACAGGAAAGGCAAAAGGAGGCCGTAGAATCCAATTGGGGTGAGAAACTTTCCAGGACTTAGATTATGCAGATGATTGAAGCATCCTAGATGAAAATGCGTGCAAAATGAATGAACATTTAGAGGTTTTGCGAGTTCACGGTGCTAGAATAGGTTTAAAAATTAATGTTAAGAAGACTAAGTCACTAAGGCTAGGAATAAGTGAACATGATAATGTGACATTGGGTAACGAAAAGATTGATCAGGTGGGCCGCTTCATTTATATTGGTAGTAATATTAGTAAGACGGTGGGAGCAGTGAAGATGTTAAAAGTAGAATAGCTAAGGCTCAGGTGTTATTTCACAGTTAAAAAAGTTTGGAAGAATAGAAAGATAAGCCTACATATCAACATTAGAATATTGGAAGGTACAGTGATGAGAGTAGTCTAATATGGCTCTGAAACATGGGTGCCTCAAAAAATGGATGAAGATTTACTAGATGTTTTCCAGAAAAATTGCCTACGGATTGATCTGGGTACTTGGCTGACTGACCGTATCTCAAATAGCAGGCTGTACGAAAAACGTGGTTCAATCCCGTTTTCTAGGGCTATAATAAAAAGAAGGGTTGTTGTGGTTAGGGTACGTTCTGCGGATGAAGCATGACAGACTGCCAAAGATTGTCCTTTTTGGCCAATCATTTAGGGCTAAACGGAAAGCAAGTCGTCGTCGTTTGGGATGGGAGGATGCCATAAAGAAAGATTTAAAGAAAATGTGAACATCCTAAGAGGGTGTAAATAGGGAGGCTTGGAATAGATTGGGATGAAAAAGGAGCATGCGTAGCTGTGTGGGCCTTAGGTGGCACGGTGCTGTAGTGAATTGTTAATAGTGTAATTAGTTTCCAGAAACCGCTGAATGTAGACGTGGCTCATGGCAAGTGCACTTTTGGAAGATTTCATAATTATTTACAGTTTTAGAGATTGTAGCTAATGAACATCAGAGTGGCTAATAAAATTGCCCCCCCCCACCACAAAAATCCTTGATGGTTAATGGAGTAACTGTGATCAGAATACGTGGCTTATGGTAGTGCACTTTCGAAAGGTATTATTATAGATGGCAGTAAGTAATCCAAAAATTCAAACGTAGAACTCGTTATCGTGCTCACACATTTCCTTAGCTTTTACTATTTGACTATATGTGTATTAAAATACTGCTGTTATAAAATATTACCAGGTAACTCGCTTTTGTTTGATTTTTTCCTGAATCAAACGTTATAATGATAAAAAAGAGTACCATGTTTTTTTCAGGTTGCCTAGGCTACAATTGTTAGTAGGCCTACTGTGGCAATTGCACCTAGAATTTTGCCAAAATGCCCACTTGATGCATTTTATGTTCTTGATGAATATTATAATTGCTTCTACTGCAAATTTTTGTGCTTACACTTTTTGAGCTCTTAAAAATGGCAGATTTTCAATTAAAGTATGAGTTAGGCTATTGGCTGTTTTCAACTAAATAATACTACATTTTCTCAGTGCCAAATTTTTGGTAAAATTCTAGTTAATTGACTTATTGTTATATCAGAAAGTGTTTAGGTTAGGATAATGAAACTTTCAAGGATTGGCTTACAGGCCAAAGTATGTTCTGGGAAGGTATTTTAAAGTACCCACTTCCACTCCTTCTCCCTCTAGAGGGCCCTGAAATTTGCCTACATGACTATTGAAATTTTGACAAAACAACATTTTACCTCAATTTTCAGTTACAAGTTGCCTTTTCAATGCCTTTAGTTCTGAAAAATGCAATTACTGTTATTGAGTGGAATTTTGAGCCATATCAATGTTTTTTTTCAAAGTTTTGGAAATGTATTTGCATATTTTTAAAACCTAATAAAATGGAATTGAGCAAAGTTATGAAGCTGAAAACAATTTTGTTGTACTTCTATTTAGCAGAAGATCTGTTTTGCAAGGTTTCACTTTTATATCACACATATTTTTAAAGGTCATCAAAGGTCAGGGCCCTCTAGAGGGAGAAGGAGTAGAGGTAGTTGCTTCAAAATACCTTCCTGGGACATACTTTAGTCTGTAGATTCATCCCTGAAAGTTTCATTTTCATAACCTAAACCCTTTCTGAGATAGGAAGAAGTCAGTTAACTAGAATTTTACCAAATTTTTTTATACTTAAGGTTAAGTTTGGTTGAAAAGTGGTAAAATTGGAATTTACAGTAGAAGCAATTGACTCATCAATTTTAGATTTTTCAAACAGCTGACTAGTTTAATCTTGAAAGTGAAGGTAAACAATTTTGGATATGCACATTAATGGATGCATAAGTTTTTCAGTTATCATTTGACTTCCTACTATACAGAAATTACCAGTTATAACTAGAATTAGTATTTAAAATATAATTTCTTTCATATTGTATAACCCCAGCTTTTTCATTGGCATCAAAACCCTGCCAACTTTGTGCCTTTTTAGTTTGCCCCATGGAGGAAGAGGGTCAACCAGAAATGGGTCCACTTCTACAATTAGCATTTCTAAGTAATATAGTATGGAAACTATCCTGCTTTGCAGCATAGTTTCCACTTTAGACAGCTTGTGATGAAAGTAAACAATTACCATTTATGGAACTCTTTGTCAGATGAATTTGTTTGTGCAGAAACTTGGTTGTTATTTTACTATGCTGGTTTGCAGCATAGTTTTGAGTTTAGACAGCTTGTGATGAAACTAAATAATTACCATTTATGGAACTCTTTGTCAGATGAATTTGTTTGTGCAGAAACTTGGTTGTTATTTTACTATGCTGGTTTGCAGCATAGTTTTAAGTTTAGACAGCTTGTGATGAAACTAAATAATTACCATTTATGGAACTCTTTGTCAGATGAATTTGTTTGTGCAGAAACTTGGTTGTTATTTTACTATGCTGGTTTGCAGCATAGTTTTGAGTTTAGACAGCTTGTGATGAAACTAAATAATTACCATTTATGGAACTCTTTGTCAGATGAATTTGTTTGTGCAGAAACTTGGTTGTTATTTTACTATGCTGGTTTGCAGCATAGTTTTAAGTTTAGACAGCTTGTGATGAAACTAAATAATTACCATTTATGGAACTCTTTGTCAGATGAATTTGTTTGTGCAGAAACTTGGTTGTTATTTTACTATGCTGGTTTGCAGCATAGTTTTAAGTTTAGACAGCTTGTGATGAAACTAAATAATTACCAGAAGAAATATTGTTTGAATTATCAATTAAAGTAACTATTATATTCAAAAGTAGTATGAATAAGGCATCAATTGGTATGTTCACCTAATTCATAGCTCAATAATAGAAAGGTCCCCAAGTTTACCTTTTGTAGACTGGTTGATTCAAAAGAGGGGGGGGGGGCAACCAGATCAAGCTGAATATTACAATGAAGAATATTGCAACAGGCAACAAGTGCATAACTTTTCCTTTGAATGAGGTCACCTGTGTTTGACCAATGAAATCCAACAGTTATTGGCAATATTGAGCTCAGCAGTTTCCTGTTGCCTTATGCAAACAGCAGTGTGATCCAGTTGATATTGAATGGTTTTTTTGAAACATTTAATTTTAACTTCCTGTTGTGTTATATTGTGTCAATAGCAAACCCTGCCAATTGTAATTCATTTGTTTCAAACAAATTCTAGATAGAAGGCTAATTTCCCACTTTTTTCTCCTGGCACTCCCAAATTAAGGCAAATTTAGAATCTTGATCTGTGCCTGGCTTAAAACTAGCTTTATATTACATAAATAGTTGTGTTGGCTTTATATCTAGAAACAGATGTGTTAACAAAACATGCTCTTCATTGCTACCACCTAATTGTGTACAAATATTTACAGACAATTAATTCTAATCATATTTCAAAAATAAAGTAAAATAATGCTGTTTATGTTCAAATTACAAGAGAGAATTTGGATCACTAAAGACCTGAATCAAAGGCAAGGAAAAAGAAAATCAAAGTTGTTTACTCCTGTTTATCCACTTTTTTTTAACAAGAGAAGGTGATTTAAGTGGAGAGTAATGCAAAAGGCCATTTGGGAAATGATGGTATTTCTTCTTTTTCCATTGAAACAAAATGAGGATGATCTTCACATCAAAATAATGCCAACAAGCTTTGCTGCAAGTTTGTCCTTGTCAATGAAAACAAGTTCAAGATCATCCTTTACTTCACCTAGTGTATACAAAGTCTAAATATCAAACTGCTGAAACACAATATCAACATTGCCAGATCAAAAAGGTCAGTTACAACTCTGAGCTTTGGTTCCATGGAGTTCAGTATAGGGCTAGATATCTCAACCAATCTCTCAAAGATGGGTAGAAAGACACTAACATATTTCAATCTGAGGCTACTATTACTACTAATAACTCACTGCAGTACCAAGCCGCCTGAGGCCAACACAGCTACACATACTCCTCTTCCAACCTAATATATTCTAGGCCTCTCTCTTTACACCTTCCCAGGAAGTTCCCATTTCCTCTAAATCTTTATTTATGACATCCCCCTACCCCAGATGATGACGACCTGCTTTCTGTTTAGCCCCAGTTGGTTGGCCAAAAAGGACAATCTTTGCCAATCTGTCATTCTTCATCTGCAGAATGTGGCCTAGCCATCTCAACCTTTCTCTCATTATAGCCTTAGAAAGCAGGATTGAACCACATTTTAAAACATTCTAAATATCAAACAATACCACATTCTAAATATCAAACTGCTGAAACACAATATTAACACTGCCAGATCAAAAAGGCCAGTTCCAACTCTTAGCTTTGGTTCCATGGAGTTCAGTATAGGGCTAGGTATCTCAACCAATCTTTCAAAGATGGTTAGAAAGACAGTGACATATTTCAATCTGAGGCTGATAAATCAAAAACCACAAAAATCTATTTTGTTTAACCAAAATGGTAGACCCATGTCCTTGAATAAGTTTTCCATGCTCAATGAAAGAGTTGGGTGAGCATGAACATCCATGCTTCTGATATTAATTTCAAAGCTTCATTTAACTAAACTTATTTGCTACTTATTTTGTATACAGGTATATGTAAGTTTGCATTAGTTATTATGAAGGAGGGGCAGTGGGTAAATTTGCAAGTGGAGGGGTGTGTGTGCAGAAGCCTCAAAGAGTTGAATCTCATGCCTAGATATCCTGACTCTTATGAAACCTTCTGATAAATATAGAATGAGATTTTGGGAGCAGGGTGGGAGATAAAATTGGAGATATAACCCCTCTTGATGAGCAAAAATATTTTTGTCTACACCTTTACTACTGGTGCCATGGTGAGGAGGGGGTTAATAGTGTCCCTCCCATTGTAAAAATATTTTTCTATGTAGCATATAATATTGCATTCACATGCTTGCCAGCACTGGTGGAAAAAGGAAGACTGGACATTATTAGCATCACCAGTATTTCTTTTTTGTTGGGGGACGGGCATTGGCTAAGTTCTAATGTATTTAAATATCATAGAATATTATTGGAGAAGATGACCCCAGCTATGTAGAATATCAAAATTTATACAGAATTTCTATCTTTATGAGTAATAATACATTTTCCTTCTATCCAATATTTGGTAGTAAAAATGTTGCTAAGAGTTTATTCAACATAATTGCTGCTCACCAAAAAGTCTTGACTAAATACTCAACCTTTTTTCCAAAAATATATTTACAAACAAACATTTTGATCCTTAAGCAGAAAAAATAAAATATTGGGATGCTGTCAGTCAGGGGCAAATCTCCAGCATTTTTTATTCAGGGAGGGGGCAAGAGGGAACCATATCCAGATAGTCAAGGGGCATGGGATATATAATAATTTTCCTCCACGTTATTGGGGGAGCAACTGCCACCCCTTTTGCCTGCCCCCCAAACAACACCCTGCTGTCAGTTAATTTACAATTATAGATATATTAATTATAAGAATTTTATATCAAGAAATCGTGAGTTTATTGAACCAGTTTCCCACATTATGGTTACATCTGGGCCTGATTGAGAGCTATCACATTTTAAATAAAAAACAAATTTTTCCAACAGAAATCATTCTGTGCATATTTCCATATAAAGTATCCCACAGTTATTCCTCCATAGAGGGGGGCTACCCCTCCTCTCTCCCTCCCTATTTATGCTAAAGTTTGACTTCCCCCAATTCTTCCAGAACAATTGTCAAAACAGTAGGGCGATTGAACTGGAATAACAAGCTTTTTTAAAGCAATTTGCGGAAACAACAAAACACTATGCCTAACTTGCTACAACAAAGTGTAGTTGCTCTTTATTTTTGCTCAGAAGTACTCTTTCTTTGTAATTTGAAGCAACACAACTTAGCATAAGCAATTGGACTATGAATATGGACTCATTTTTGTCTGATTGAGAGCTATGAATAGGCTAAAATAGGAAAGACCCTGAAAGCAATGGGATCAATTACTATTAATATGACTAGCAGCTGAGAAACAAAATTAGTAAAAAACAAAGAATTGACCTGTTGCACCTTGATTGGTCAGACATTATGTGAGAATTCTAAAAAAATGCAATTAACAAGATAGTTCTATCAGTTATTCTATACACGGGGGGGGGGGGGGCTATGTCCCCTCCTCTGTTGTTCCTTCTTTGTGCTAAAGTTTTAATTCTTGTCCAATTCTTTAAGAACAATTTCGGAAACACAAGGGTATTGAATTGTAATAATAAGCTTTTTCAAAGCGCTAAAAACTGTGGAGTAATGGGCTAGGAGTTGAGAGGGGTCAGCCTCCCCATATATGAAATAATTTTTTTTTGTTTTAACTTTGATGTTGCTCCTTACTTTTGGCTGAAATTTTTTATTTTTATTTAATCAGACTTAAAGCAAGTAGGGCTTACTATGAAGGAAAAAATGAAGCCTTTAACCAGCATGAATTACAATCAGCATTGAATCCAAACTTAAAAGAAACAAATCACAACAAATAAATATAGTATTGCTACCTCAGAACGCCAGAGGGCTAGTGTCATTTTTTACTTTACTGAAAACTAAAGAGATTACTTTTATATGAAAATATAATTAATTTTTTTTCTTGAAGAGTTGAGTGAAATAAAATTGAAACGATGTGAAATCAGCCCATGCAATGTTTCAAACTAAAAATGGGTCGAAATTAAATTAAACAATTAAAACAAATTAAAAATTAAACAAATTAAAGAAATAAACCTGAAACACAGAGAAATTACTATGAACGATGAAGCCAAATTTGAAAGGAACTGAAGCTACCACAAACAAGTGTGGTATTGCTCCCAATCAAATACTCCAGAAGAATAGAGTATCATTTGTACTTAATTGAAAGTGTAATAAATTGCTGAATTTCAAAGTTTTTGCCAGATTTTGCTCTTGCTTTGCAAAGAACAGATCCAAAAGGAAACATCCATCAACAAAAAAGAATATTTTAAATGCAACTTTCATTGTTGTGTATGTTTAAATGTATGTAATACCAGATTAACCAAACTAAGATAATTGTCACATATATAGTGTTACTAGAAATTAAATTCTTGAAATTACAGCTGTAGCCTACTAAATTTTCATCTTGCAATGAAGTGAAAATGCTGTTGAAAATACATTTTAACACATATGACAATAGTTTTTGTGGTAATTTTAGGAGCAACAACGCCTTACTTATTTGTGTTGATTACTTTTCGTTTCAAGTCTGGATTCATTGCTTATGGTAATTTCTGATTATATTAAGTTTCTTTTCTTCATTCTTAGATATTTTTATTCATTTTAGGGTCGTTTCTTACAAACACCAAATTTATGCTTGTTTTAAACTTTAAATTTCCTCCTTTCTTTGCTAAAAAATGTTGTTAAATAAATCTGATTTCGGTTCATTTCTTGACTTAATTGTTAGTTTCTTACTTTCTTGTGGATGGTATTTTCTGCTTGTCTTTAGCTCCATTTCTTTTTTCATAGTAATTTTTTTTATTGGTTTAACATCTTACTTAAGAAAATTTTTTAGCGTATTTCAAGTTTTAAAGTCACTCTTAACTTTTTGTGTCACTCTTAACTACAAATGAGAAACATCTTACATAAGAATTTATTTTTAATTTTTAAGCTAAATTTATTTTGCTTAAATTTATTATGCTAAATTTATTTAAATTTATTAAGCTAAATTTATTTATATTTAAGTGCAAATTTATTTTTAAGCTAAGTGCAAGTGAAATGATTTTTTAGAGAGTCGAGGGGGAGCAATACTGGCGTCATTTGCTTTAATTTATGTTGGTTTTAAGTTTAACTTAATTAAAAATTAGTTATTAAATTAATTAGTCAATTTTAAACTAATTAATTAGTTGAACTGATTGTCGTTAGATTTTAGGTTTGTTTATAGTAATTTTGTTTGTTTTATGTGTTTTCATTTCTTTATTTTTTGTAGTTTCTGCTTGTATTTGGGCTGACAACATACATCAGCTAATTTCTGTTTACATTAGCGCTGACATCATACCTCAGATAATGTCTGCTTTGTACAAGTAATCGCAGTAAGAACAATCATAGTTGTAACAGTTGTGGTAGAAGCTGTTGTGTTAGGAAGGGCTAAGGTCACATGCCTGATGTCATTGTTACCAGTGTAGTCTACTTTGTTTTAATGGCAGCATCATCAGTTGGGCACACAAGTCTATAATTTTGAACTAATTAATTAGTTTAACTAATTGTCTTTAGATTTTAGGTTTGTTTATAGTAATTTTGTTTGTTTTATGTGTTTTCATTTCTTTATTTTTAGTAGTTTCTGCTTGTATTTGGGCTGACATCATACATCAGCTAATTTCTGTTTACATTAGGGCTGACATCTTACCTCAGATAATGTCTGCTTTGTACAAGTAGTCGCAGTAAGAACAATCATAGTTGTAACAGTTGTAGTAGAAGCTGTTGTGTTAGGAAGGGCTAAGTTCACATGCCTGATATCATTGTTACCAGTGTAGTCTACTTTGTTTTAATGGCAACATCATCAGTTGGGCACACAAGTCTGTAATTTTGAACTAATTAATTAGTTTAACTAATTGTCATTAGGTTTTACGTTTGTTTATCGTAATTTTGTTTGTTTTGTGTTTTCATTTCTTTATTTTTAGTAGTTTCTGCTTGTGTTTGGGCTGACATCATACATCAGCTAATTTCTGTTTACATTAGGGCTGACATCTTACCTCAGATAATGTCTGCTTTGTACAAGTAGTCGCAGTAAGAACAATCATGGTTGTAACAGTTGTAGTAGAAGCTGTTGTGTTAGGAAGGGATAAGGTCACATGCCTAATGTCATTGTTACCAGTGTAGTCTACTTTATTTTAATGGCAACATCATCAGTTGGGCACACAAGTCTGTAATTTTGAACTAATTAATTAGTTTAACTAATTGTCATTAGGTTTTACGTTTGTTTATCGTAATTTTGTTTGTTTTGTGTTTTCATTTCTTTATTTTTAGTAGTTTCTGCTTGTATTTGGGCTGACATCATACATCAGCTAATTTCTGTTTACATTAGGGCTGACATCTTACCTCAGATAATGTCTGCTTTGTATAAGTAGTCGCAGTAAGAACAATCATGGTTGTACAGTTGTAGTAGAAGCTGTTGTGTTAGGAAGGGCTAAGGTCACATGCCTAATGTCATTGTTACCAGTGTAGTCTACTTTATTTTAATGGCAGCATCATCAGTTGTGCACACAAGTATGACCTTTAAGAGGGCAAGGGTTAACAGAAGATATTCACTGCGTGGTGAAAATGTGAAATAAGTGTATTTGTTGGCTACAGTTTTTCTGGGAGGGGGTTAATTAAAGTGTGAAGAAAATGAAAGTATCCAAGAATGTATTCAGGATTTTTGTTCTAGGGGGGGGGGGGGGTTAAAGGTTTTCCTGAAAAACTTCAAAAAAAGCATCACAATTTTTTATATGTATTTTTGTTATGTTTTTATGTGTCAGACCAAAATTTCGAGGGGCGGGTTAACCCCCCACCCCATCCCCAGATACGGCCTTGAAAGCATCATTTTGTATATCTTCCTCTTCACAAGATTAATCTAAAGAATTTCCCTTTTGCTTATATAACCCTAAAAGTAAGTTGTGTATTGAATCCCCCCTGCCCTTAAGGCTCAGACCCTTATGCATCTACAATTTTAGTCACTATTCCCAAAAAGGTTTACTGAGATCCATCTAAGGCAATCAAATTCACAAATTACACTTCTATACATTTGTATAAACGACAGTATGCTGCAGTAATTGCTAGTAAGAGAAATTCATATATTAATAAAAAAGGAATTGTAATAAGTTTTTATTGACACACTAACTCCTAACAAAAGGAGACACTAGATATTATGAAGAAAGACTTGTATTACTCCTTTTTTTTTGTAGGATAGAAAACTTTTTTAATTTGACTGAATTAGACAAAACTTTCCATGTTGGATATTCTCTCTTTTATCCTCTTCTCTCCTATTATTGCATATAAACAGAGGGAAGATTGAGCCTCTCAGTTGCTAGGTGAAAGGATGGTTTATTCGTTAAAATAAAACTGAGGCAAGTCCAGACCTTATGTCTAAAATACAATTGAGACAAAATATCAAAAATATATACTATTAATAATGTAAAAACACTTATCTTGACATAGCCTATCAGAGTGAATTGAATTCTTTTACATAAAGTGACGATTCAACGAATATGTTCAAATATAAATAAATAACTATATTCGCAAATTTGATGGCAGGCCGTTAAGCCTCTACAAATATGTTTCATGCAAGGTCAAATGAAGCACGGTTGTTGTGATTGGGCCCAATCGGGCCCTGCATTTTAAAGGCCCTATGTTACCATCAAAATGAACAAAAATAATTTTGAAATTTAAAGTAAATAGTTTTTTTTTATGATAAGGGATAGATTATGAGTTTTTTTTTAAATAATTCAAGCTATGTTTATTATAAATTAGCGCAGCTGGATGAGTATTTATTATTTTGTAATACACACTATATAATGGCCTATGGAAAACTGATATCCATAAAAGTTCACGTCGAATGGATTCAATTGGGATAGTCATATATTAGATAGAGATAATAAGTCCTATACTAGAGAGATTTTGCACTACTTACATGAACTATCTTATGTGTGTAAATTACTATGCAAGTATGTGTTATCTAAATATTTAGTATAGTCTATCAAGAGGGCCCCGTAAAAAAAAATCCAATCGGGCCTTACACCTATTCAGTCTGGTCCTGGTGTCATGCCAATTGTATGAACAATAATTACCACTACTGCTGAAAACTCATCTTCGCACCCAAGTGCAGGTGGCTAGTAAAGCTGTGCAAGCTCCTTGACCCTGCTATGCAAGGCTTTGCTTTGAGCTCCACTCTATGTACTTCACCTCATTCCTATCCAATCTTGGATCTTTTCTGTTATTAAGTTCTCCTTTCCTTTATATATTTTCAAACAACCTTTCATCCCATTCAAGGAAGTCATGTCTTTTTGGGCCCCAGTTAGATGGGGAAAAAACAAAGAACTTTCAGCCCCCTACCATCCTTCATAAATTAAATGTGACCTAAGCATATTCACCCTCTTGTCATTACAATCCTTGACAGTGGGCTAAAATCACCCTTCCTCTACAGTTGTTTAATATGCAATCACTGATACAAGTTTCTTAAGTTATCCTTAGGCAAAGGGATCCTTATACAAAGGTTATGGATCTTTAAGGTCTAGTGTGTCTTATGAGGTCTATGAAGCTTAGAGGATCTTTTTTATGAGATTCTTGCATTTGGATGGAGGAGCATGAACTTGTTCTCAGACTATTGTTCTGGAAAACATCTTGTATAATTTCCTCACCTATTCGAAGCATCCATGTTTCTAAACTATAGCTAAAAACTATCATTACACATTTCTTTTCGTTTAATCTTATTTCTAAAACCTATTGTTCTTATTTTTTCAAACCTTTGCGGACTACAAGAAAAAGTCTACACCTTGTCTGTTGTGATTTTTACATCTCTACTTCTTCCACCATCCCTACTAAAAATATTATCAAGGGGAATACATTTATCTCCTCTGTCACTTTGTTGGGTAACTAGTGTCCCCCACAATCCCCATTAATTCCTAATTTAAGTTAATTCATCATCTTTTAAATTAAGAATTTTTTTTTTCGAATTATGGCTGGCCCTTCAGAGTTAACCTTATACAGAGAGATCTCTAGTCCATAGTAACATGAAATTTAAAAACGTGTCTTATAAAGAAATATCAAGTGAGAAGAATCGGCATTGGAAGCTTATTTAATAATGGTAGCGTTCATTCTGATTAATCTTAAGGATGGAAATTCGTTGCAAAAAGCGCAATAGAGCGCAAATTGTGTTTCGGTCTTGAGAAAGCATGGGGGTTATCAGCGCTATTTATGTTAATTTTTGCTCGTTTTGGGTTTGACTCGGCTAGTTATTGTAATTCCTGGTTGTTTCGAGTTCCATTTATTTATTGATTGTGATTGGTGTTAGTTTTACCCTTGGAGGATTATTTGAATTTATTTACACTCATTTTTGGCTTAATGGAGCTCTTTACTTTTCTTTCAAAAACTTGCTTTGTGGAAAAAGTTTTTCAAATTAATAATATCAAAATGCTATAATAATTAAAATGCTATCACCAAAATAATTCGTCAACGAGCAAAAAATTTACGAGCACATTTGTCAGAAAGTTACTAATTACTGAAAGCACCAACAAAACTCGCCACAAAGCTTTAAGAAGACCACTGTGACCTGGAGTATATTTGTTTAATTTGTTGAACTTTCACAGCCGCTTCTCTGGGGACTCGAGATCTAAGAGGGACAATGGGAGTTAGGAAGAAGTTGTTGTGGCCTATATAAAATGGTGGAGGAGGGATGAACTAGATTCCAGGCTCATTTACTCGCAACGGACATACGGGGGTCAAGTTCAAATGCTTTTAGATAAAAAGAGTAAGTAAGGGGGAACCTCCGTAGATTATTTGTGGTGATCTCCTCTGAACCTGTCCAATTTTATCAGTTTCTTATTTTTCAGAGCAACATCCCTAGCAGGACTTTTATATTCTAATAGTGGGTGGATAAAAACACATAATGTTTATTTTAGTTTATCCTTTGGAACCCAAGCTTTTTTTTGGAGTTTTAGTATTTGGATAGTACCGTTTGCCTCTTTTACAGTCAATTATTTCCATTGAAATAATTAATTCAATTAATTATTATTAATTATTTTTAATTATTATTTATTGTTATTTATAATAATAATTTAAATTAATAATATAATAATAATTTAATTACTATTTTTAATTATAATTTTAATTATTAATTATTATTAATTATTTCCATTGAAATAAATAATAATAATTGAAATCATTATTTAAATTATTTTTACCGTCATATTATTTCCATGCCAAGTTAGATCAAAAAGATCACTAACCCTAACAAGGTAATTCTATTGCTGAAGAGGTTTGCGTCTATAGGTGGTTCAAGTTCAAGTCGACTTTTTGTAAGAAACGAAAATGTCATTATTGACCATCATTTTTCCATTCAGTAGCATTTTTCTTTATTTACCATCATGTTATATTCAGATTTGCACCGTATTCAGTAAGTGAGAACACGGATGTAAAAATAATTTGAACTTGACCGTTTTTACTTGACCTTAAGTATGGCATATGGCTATGGACTATGGCAAGATGAATTGAGTAATTTTGTTGTCGTTTAACTCAGTTTTTTTTTTTCAGTTGATTGTCTTGAGCAAGTAGAAAGGTCATATATTTTATAGAACCTATTAGTCAAACGTTTATGAAACATCTAGTCAAGAAAATATATTAATTAGGGCTACTTCTCGGTATAAATCAAAATTTCTACAAATGATTTTTTGCTGACCTTATTTTTGCATATAAAATTTAAGTGATGATACAAATGTGAAAATGATATGAAGTTGACTGTTTACTTTTTAAGATCTTAAGTTAGTTGTTAAATTTGAAATTATTTCAATTTGTCGGTATCGTTTAATAAGATATGTATTTTTTTTTATAGAAATTATGCGGTTTATTTTTTTATTGTTGAAATAATATTGCTGATTTTGTTGTCATCAGTTTCTTCATTATTATTTCTTTAGAAATTTCTTCATTTATAGTTGAAAATGAGCTTTGAAAGCTCCATTCTCGTCATCTTTTCTGATTAGATTCTTTTTTATTAGATGGTAGCACTTATATGCGAAGAATCAGGCACGGATTGGTTTAAGAATCCAATTATTATTATGGATTTGATATTGCATTCGTAATTTATTTTAATTATAAAATAATTCAAGTTGTTACTGCTCATTGAAAATTGAATTCTTTTTATTTAGAATTGATAGAAATAATTGTTCTACTTGTGATTGTGGTGAGGAAGAGACCTTGTATCATTGTCTTTTTGAGTTCAAACTTTCTGAAAATTAAATAATTGAAATGCAATTTAACCTGCATAAGTTTTCTCATTTCTAATATAATTCTAGTATTATAAAAATAAAGATATTTCTAATAATAATGTTATTTAGCTATTAAAGAGGCTCGGTATATAATTTACCATATTTGAATCAAACAAAGACACTGGATATTATAAGAAGTGTTTTTTTCTTTTTTTCCCTTCATTTACTTCCTTTTAGTATTTTTTGCCTATTCCTTGTTTTACTTTGTGCTATTTAGTATTCTCATCGGCTTCGGATATTTTTGCTCTATTTTTTAGATTAGATTGTGAAATACTCTAAACCGATTTTGGCATTGAGTATATATAATTAGCCATTTCATTTTTCAATGACTAATAAAATCAAAATTAATCCCTTATGTATCCTTGTGAAGTAATGGAGACTAAAATTGTATTTTTTCTGAAATTATAATGCTAAGAACTGATCAAACTCCGTTATTATCTAGCATTTCGAATGAAAATAATAACAGATAGTTATTTATTGCTAGTGATACTGGGCCACTGGAAGACTAGACATGACTTCTGGTTGAATATTATTTTTATTTCTCAAGATAAATGGCCCAAAGGGGGTGCGGGGGGTAGTGCACCTATCTGCCTTTTGTTAAATGTATGAGCCATTTATTTTTGCATCGACCGGTTTTGGGTGCATTTTTCGGTCAGAAACAGTTTCATTCGTTTTTCATCGTCCTGGAGTTACTTTCAGATTCTAAAACTCACCCCTTCGAAAAAAAAATAACTAATATTGACACCAAGAAATTTCAGTCGTAACTCCCATTCTAAGACAAGTCAGGTCGTTTAGATCAAACCAGATATCTTAACTCTGATAGGCCTCTTAATGTTCTTCTCTTCTTTTTTTTTGTTGTTCTTTTCTTTTTTTGTATTCTCTTCGTTTTTTTGTTTGTTTTGTTTCATTTTTGTTTCTCCCCTGTTTTTTTCCTGGCCATAGAGCCTTAAGAGGGAGTCTATGTTGAAGTGTTTTTGTTGTAAATTTATTGGTTGAATAAATAGATAATATAGATTTTTTTTTTAGATTTTAGATTAAAAAAAAAAAAAATGTGTACACGGTTTCAAAAAGGGCCAGTTCCTTTCAGGAGGGGCAACAGCTTGTTTTGTTTGAAAACCTGTTTTTATTCGTCTATGTCGATTATTTTGTCCATATTTAAATTTTCATAAAGGATTATTGTGAACTTTAAGATAATAATATGATATAATCGTATATTATGGGGTAGAACTTATATGATGAGGGATACCACCATTCCCTCTGACTGGAGTGCTTTAAGCCACCCCTGTTTGTCAATATGCTAATTTGGGACCTGCCTTTTGGTCCAAATTTTTTAGTTGTTTGTACCCTTAGGTAGACAGGGTGGTCAAGATTGACCACCATCTTTGCAGGGTAGCTGGATGCAATGCAAAATACTCATAAAGTATTCAATATCTGTAGGGTGAGAAGATTTTAAGGAAACAAAAAAGTTTCTTTTAGCTGATATTAGCATATTTTTTTACTTTTGGTTAGGGATCTCTGATCGTTTTCAGGGTATATCTCCCCCCTCAGTTTGAAAATGGGTGTTTGAATGTTTTTTTTTCATTTCTTTTTGTTTTAGGAGTGGCTGACAGATGCCGCAAGAAAGGCCGCAGCGACGCGTTAACCTCTTTCCATCTCCTTCCGGAAGTAATTCTCCATCCACACCAAAATATTGTGAAAATGTTGACAGACGACAACCAAAAACTCCAAGTGGATTTGTCCTTGGGGATTTTGTGAGCCTTGATGTGAAGAAAAGGCTTTCGTCTTGTGACAAAAAAAGACGAATTAATCCAACATCAGTAGAGCTTAGTGAACCTAAATTTGGGACAGTTGTGAGAGATTTAGAAAGCAGTTCCGCTTTTAAAAATGCAGTCGAAAGAGTTGATGATAACTTGAGTGAGATTAGAGAGGGTCTTAAGAGCGAAAGAGAACGTATTAGAGAAAAGGCTTGGCTCAAGCCATTTCCGGAAAAATTGACCACGGAAAGTAATAAAATACAGCCTTCCTTAGATTTAGTCACTCAGAAAGAGGAGCTTGTCCAAATTGCTGATAAATATTTAAATTACGTGAACTCGGAGTTGCTAAATTTTGGGAGCGAGTTCAACTTTTTATTTCATTTGTTAACATCAACAAATGGCACTCGGATGAAACATTTTGTTATAAATCCTGAACTTTTATATTCTGCACATAATTGTTGTTTTCTGGCAGTGACAATTTTGAATTCTCTACGAAACTTTTTATCTTGTTTAAATGGAACAACTTTGAAACTTTTATTGCGAACGGGGCTGATTGAAACTATGAACTTGGAGTTGGCCAATTTTCTAAGTGAGCTCCACCAGCGGAAATTGGCTCCAAGTCGCGTCACCCTCCTTCAGGAAAATGTCCCATTCAGCATAGATAATGATATAATATCCTGCTATGCAAATCAAGTTGACTTTCAAGCTTTCAAAAAGCAAAGGGATCTTTTTTATGAAGTGTATCGTGTATGGAAGGAGGATCATATGAAAGATGACTGGGACTTTGGCCAAGTTCTCGGTTCGCGTATTAGAGGGGCATTGAATCGTCGTAATGGCCCAATA